>NC_068368.1:74981276-75040617 GCF_020536995.1 Dreissena polymorpha
GAAGATAACAATCGTGTCATTTCAGATGAGTCTTCGTTATGAAAGCATCGAAGACCCTGAGATGAATATTTACATGACCATGAGTGGAATCATAATTTACAAGGTAGGACTCTTGTTGTTCTCTTGTTGAAGATGTGAAGGCAAGCAGACGTACTCTAATACGCAGTTTATTCAATTTTATGATTTACAAAGAGCACTTCAAGTAGTATCACCGATGGGGGCATTATTTGCCAAAAACCCGGTATAATTGAAAGCATTGCACAGCGCGTCATTGTGTATCATTTTGTATTGATGATCATTATCAGACGCGATTATGACTAAAGCATTTTTTGTAAGTCAATGGTGTTATGTTGCTTGTGTTAAAATTTTCATAATATTATGATAATAAACATTTTTTCTGCATTGCAATTTTTTTATAAGTGTAAATAAAATTTCAAAAAAAAGAACAAAACTACAAATTGATTGTCTTTTTAAAGTTTACCATTATTGCAACGCTAAAATATTATGAATGTGCATAATAACGAGATTACTTTGAATATTTTCGAACAAAAAGTAATCTCTTATATTATTCAGTAGACGAAGTGTCTCTTATCGTGTTTTTTTGCAGACAATCGCTGCCAACAATCCGTTACCAAATGGTCAAACGGTGGAGACGGTTGAAGGGAGGGAGGTTGCAGATGGTGGCTTCTACCTCGAACAACTGGCCGGCTGGCTTGCGGGTCTCTCTGGTGCACCCAAAAAATGACCACGCTATGGTGTTTACCGAGTAAGTCATGGCTTTACATATTCAGTATAGGTATTAAATCGATCAATACATAAGTAACAAAGCAAATCTGACATGCATGTAGTCATATTTTATTACAACCGATAAACATCAAATAAGCATGAATAATAGTCCAATAAGCACTGTGATATGTCAAAGTTTTCGTTGAATATTGTTCTTTTCTGTGTGTTTTTTAATTAAACTTTTATTGACAAATTTATATTATTTCTATTGTCCGTATATGTATTTTAAAAACGAAAGGTAGGCCAAAAAGTATTTCATATTCGCTAACATCTCAAAACAATACGGTAATTAATCCGAATTAATTGTTGTTTTGTCGTTAACGTTTTAACGATTCCCAATTAAATTATAATATGCAATAATATGCAAAAACCTTAAAATCTCCGTTAAACATTCTTCGGTAATTTCAGTTAATTAAAATTACTTTGATTATTATGATCGACTGTAGCAAACATGGTCGAGAACTCAGCCTGGACAACAGAAACATAAAAATAGATTCGGTGTTAATTGTGGTTTGTGTTCCTGAACATCAAATCAAAGAGATCAAAGATCGCGATTGAATATTTCTCTGCGCATATCTTAGCTTCACCACACTCACATCAATTACGGGCTTTTGCGCGAGTTTTTGTGGGATAAGTCTCATTATTAGATACCTTTGATCATGCATCTATTGAATACGCCGATTATCTTTGTTTAATATATATTTCTGGTCTTGGGGTTGTTCTAGTTTTGCATTACCGCGCGAACGGATTGCAATTCATTTAAAGACAGGTCAGAATCGTAATGCTGAAAATGCACTCCAATTAAAGAAGTTCCATCTCACAAACACTTGGATGTAATTCTGACAGAAAATTTAAATTGGTCAACCCATATAAATTATATAAAAGAAAAGTGTTGGAAACGAATTAACGTAATGAGAAAACTTAAATTCAAACTTGATAGACAATCCCTGGAAACTATATACATCTCGTTTATTCGTCCAATTATTGAATACGGTGACATCCTATTCGACAATTGCACACAGGCCGAAAAATATGAGCTCGAAAAAATTCAACACGAAGCAGCAAGAATTGCTACTGGCACAACAAAACTAGTATCTATTGAAATACTTCAATCAGAAATCGGTTGGAAATCTTTAGAATCTAGGCGAAATAAACACAAACTCATTATGTTTTACAAAATGAAAAATTTGCATGTTCCTGATTACCTTGCTAACCTTGTCCCGCTTACAGTAGGTCAGTCTGTCCCGTACTCTTTAAGAAATAGAAGTGACATTCAAAACGTCAACTTCCGAACATCATTCTATAAGAACACATTTCTACCCTCAACCATCGCCAGTTTCAATTCCTTGCCAAGTCATATTCAAAATGCACCATCTATTGCCGCATTTAAAAATATGTTGAATACTAACACTGAACCTTCCAGTAGTCCAAACATTTTTACCATGGGCCGCGAAATCTTCAAATTTTACATACACGTCTTCGCACCAATTGTAGTTCTCTTGCTGCCCATCTTTTTAGAAAAAACATTAATGACTCGCCTAACTGCAATTGTGACGAAATTGAAGACTGCAACCACTTTTTCTTTCATTGTGCTAAGTTCAGTGTAGAACGAGCTCAGCTTATAAATAGTGTATCGCAGATATGTTCTCCATCACTATATGTTTTTCTATTTGGTGATCCTTCGCTTTCTGCCGATGAAAATTGTATCATATTTGACCATGTTCAGCGCTTCATAAAATCAACCAAGAGATTCTAGCCGCCATCCATTTTCTTCTCTCTGCCACCCTTCTTCTCCATAAATTTCTACATGACCGTTTACAACCTCGAAATCAATACTTTTTTCTCTTTATGTTTCCTTTCCCCCCCCCCCCCCCCCCCCCCCTAAATTTCTATTTCTTTCCTCCTGTACAATTGCTAGTGTTTCTTTCCACCAATGTTAGTGGACTTGTATATACGTTGCATTCTGTATTATGTTATTTGGACTTGTAAGTTGCATTTTGCATCTTGTATTGTCAATTTACTACGACGTCATGACATAATGTCATGCGTAAATATATTATTTATCGGGAGAGGGCTCCAATAAGGTTCGCCTTTCAGCCCAATCCTATGTCAATGTCATGTAACTTGTGAATATGTTACTATGTCGTAATAAATAAGTTTAAACCAAAACGCAACGCTGCATCCCTATTATTTTTTAATTAGCTCGTGGAGAATAAAAACTTTGTTTGCGCTACACTTCACAAAATATATTGTCGATTACCTGCTGTATTTAAAAGAGCAAAATTTTACGCTGTTTTGGTATATTTCACTCATACGAACATTGCACATATTCAAAACCTGGGTAAAACAGCTACGCCCAGAATAGCGTAGGTTCGCCAACAACAATAAGTGCAAGTCGGATTTCCCGGGTTTTAAACACGGGCTGGACAGAATGTAAACACACCATTAAGAACTTTATCTTTGCAAATATCTCAAGTTATTTAAATACATTTGCAAAAATCTTAAGTGCATACAGTTTTTCGTGCAGTTTGTGCCTATATCCAAAGGTACTATAAGAATAAATCATTGAATACGTCTTAAATCGTTGACAAAATGTCACGCTGCTTGAAGCAATACCGTGTACAATGAATGCAGTAGATACCAAATACTTTAAGAAGAACACAGGGTTATTAAATAAATTAATTTCGATGTATTTTACATTGCCATTAGCAGCATAAAAATATTTTTTTATGCACTAGTAGAAATTCTTAGGAAAAATAAGTTTTAAATGTTATTTGAAAAAAGCACCACTTACCGTAAAGTAACCCATTAAAGTTAAAATGGGCACCCCACAAAGTCACGTGATCCTGCACCCTGGGTTAATGGAAACAAATAACTTGTTTACGCATTAAAATCATATGAGAATAAGCAACTGATGAACATATTTACGTTCTTGTTTAACCCATTTATGCCAAGTGGACTTTCCCATCCTTCTAAATTGGATCAATTTATTTCCAAAATTAGGGATGTCTACTATATTTATTTCTATATTTAGAATATTTCCTACAGAAATTCCTTTAAGCAAACAGCGCAGAACCTGATGAGACGCCGCATCATGCGGCGTCTCATCTGGGTCTACGCTGTTTGCCAAGGCCTTTTTTCTAGAGGCTTGGCATAAATGGATTAAGCATAAAAAAATATCGTATAATATATGCACTCTTGTAGGTACGACATATACGCGCTTGACGGTTCTACGAGATCGTACGGCGTGGTAGGGATTGCCTATATGAACGGCGTATGTGCGGAAAATCGTGTGTCCATCAACGAGGACGATGACTACTACACCACAACAAGCGTCGCTGCGCACGAATTGGGACACAAGTAAGTCCACATAAGAGAACGGAAATGTTCCTTTTTATCATATACTTGTAGCTCTACGCAATGAATATGAGGATTCGTTTTATGACTGGCTGCTCATTTTAATCATAATGTAACTTAAAACGGTTTCTGTTGCGAACTGGCTAGAGAAGTGGTCAGACTTCTTCAATTCAACCAACTACACGGGACCACATCATTGAATAAATACAAAAATATCAAGTACAGAATTTATAGCCGGACAACGTGGCTATGATTGAAAGCGGAAGGCAAAAAAGGCCGGAAAGTGCATACTTCGAAACCCTTCGAATTAGTTGTATTGCATGTTGTTTTAACTTGCAGCCTCGGTGCCGACCGCGACGGCGAAAAGGATGTTGCCAACGCCTCCGCTTGTCCGCCCGCCGACATGTTCATCATGGCCCCATCTGTATCCTCATTCAGCCCCGGCGATGCGTACATGGTAAACCCATGGCGATTCTCGACATGCTCCGTAAAGCAGTTCAAGAATTACATTCAGTCGCTGGGTAATAACAAGTAAGTCCATATGAGGCAGCGGGATGACACAAATGTAACAAACTATGTGTATATGTGTCGTGTTCTGAGAAAACTGGGCATAATTCATGTGCGTAAAGTGTCGTCCCAGATTAGCCTGTGCAGTCCGCACAGGCTAATCAGGGACGACACTTTCCGCTGTTATGGTATTTTTCGTTTAAAGGAAGTCCGTTCTTACCGAAAATCTTGTTAAGGCGGAAAGTGTCGTCCCTGATTAGCCTGTGCGAACTGCACAGGCTAATCGGGACGACACTTTACGCACAGGCATTATGCCCAGTTTTCTCAGAACGCGACACATATAATACCAGAAAAAAAATCACGGATCCATCATGGCCGGGAGGTAAATCGACTCGGCATTACAATTACGGTCTGAGTACTGAAGTACCAATACGGGGTTACATGTGTAAGGTCTCAACGCGTACGTTCACAACAAGCAGGATATTAAAACGTAGCTGGATATTTTTGTTAAGGTCAGTCGATTTTGAATGATTTCAGGCAATATTGACACTCATGCCAAGGGAGTACAAATTATTTCGAAAATAAAAATATACAGTTTGTAATCACTTTTGCGAATGTATGCTTAGATCTAATCGAAAGAGTGGTCTGTTAATATATCCTACTAAGGAAAAAATTGAATATGTTTACTTACAGACGCGATGCGGATGACTTATTGTTATAAACTGCAAAAAAATGACATTAATTTTGCAGTCATCATAAAAGTATGCTTAAGCATTTGTCACTTTTAAAAAGTACTATTTAGATTACGAGTATGATAGTTCAGGAACACGACTCATAGATCCACTGTTCTTTCAAGCTGCTTGTTGGACGCTGCAGCCGCCACGGACGAGTACAAACTTCACTCGAGCAAGCTGCCCGGAGAGCTGTACTCGCCAACACAACAATGCCAGCTCGAATATGGGCAAGAATCCATTTTTGGATGCGACCAGGTAAGGTAGAATTAAGGATGGCGTTGAATTGATGCGTTATATCTTCTCCGGAAAGGGAAGCATTGTCTTAAAAATTACTTGTATAACTATCACTATATAGAGGATATTTGTTTGATTTGGTGGAATATCGTTTTTAATTCACGAGTGATCACAGAAAATGATATGCCCACGAGTGAAAATATTTTTTTTCTATGATCACGAGTGAATTAAAATCGATATTCCACCAAATCCAACACATTTTCTTTTTTATTGTATGCTTACACATTAAAATATAATTCCCCTTTGGGCATCCCGAAATGTCATAACATGAATTTTCAATGAAAGTTAATCCGTATGTTTTGGGGGGTTACAATTGGGAAACCAAAGATATTTATAACAGTTCCGGTAAAAAAAGAAAATAATTGGTATTTTTCACTTTTATTTTTCATCGTTTTAAACAGTGAAATTTCAGTATTTATTCACTGATATTTCTCTATAAACCATCCGAAAGCATAGATAAACTATACCATAATTTAACCACCACGGCCCCTGCTCCACTTCCACAGAACCAAAAATGTCATCATCATCATCATCATCATCATCATCATCATCATCATCATCATCATCATCATCATCATCATCATCATCATTATCATCGTCATCATTATCATGTCATCATCATATCATCATCATATCATCATCATCAGCAGCAGCAGCATTATCATCACCATCACTATCGTCATCAAAATCATCACATTATCATCATCAGCAGCAGCAGCAGCATGCTCATCATGATCTTCATCGTCTTCGTTCCCGTCGTCTTCTTCCTCCTTCTCCCCATCCTCCTCATCCTCATCATCATCATCGTCATCATCATCATCATCATCATCTCCATCGGCATTATCATCATCGACAGTATCTTCATCATGACTGGCATCATCCTCGTCTTCGTCATCGTCGTCATCTTCGTCAAAGCAAAATGTTCTCCTTTTTCGTATTGTTCCTTTTATTTTCCTTCTATCCTCTCTCCTTATTTGCATTGCGTTTTCATAACCCTCTACAAGAATCCTTAATAAACAAGTCGCATGGTCCGTCTGTCGGTCTGTCGTTGTGTAAGTCTGTGCGAGGCTTCATGTCTCATCCATTCATGTGCCGTGTATTACTGGATTTTATAATAACTTTCACAACAAGAATATCACCAGGAGACAAAATGTCACATGTAACATCCGTCTAATTACCACAAAGGCGAGGCAACGGGACGAGGTCGAAGATTTGATATGACATTAAACAGCATAAACATTTCAGTCTAATAAATATCTTCGCTAGATACTGATGGATTTTGAAATAAATTACCGCAATCACTTTAGGACGTGTTTCATGTTAGACCCGATGCCATGCTTTACGGGATAAAGGTATCATTTAGGGGTCAAAGGTCAAATTTTACCATAAAAATGCCTCTTTTTTTGACAAGGGCAATGTCGAGACAAAAACGGAATGTAGGGGCAAATGCCCTACGGACAAACGTCTTGTTTTTAAACATAAATAATTGAAAATATATGAAGAATATAATAATAATAATTATTATTATTATTATTATTTTATTTATTATTATTATTATTATTATTATTATTATTATTATTATTATTATTATTATTATTATTATTATTATTATTATTATAGTTATTACACAAGTAATTATTATTTGTATTTATTAGTCGGCCACAGACCCACTGATATGCCTGCACATGGAATGCCGGCGTAAAGATCAGTGTACATACATTGCTGCCGCCCGAGGCACACCGTGCGACGAGCCTTCTCTGAACAAGGTAGGCTTTAAATTAGGGCGCTCAGAGCTTTGATTTCACCAAACTAAAAACGACGATATCTAGCCTTTAAAGAGACTTTTTCACAGTCCGTCGAACTCATATTTTCAAATTCAATTTCAACTTCAAAATTTAAATAAATTGTTTATTATCAAGGAGTACAAGATTAAAACTGCTTTTAAAGTGTAACTAACTTTCATAAAGATAAAACCATAAGTTATTTGTAGCAGTTCGTAGATTTAGTTCCTGTGTTCTTAATCATTATTTACCTAGATTCATTGATTTTGTTTAAGTGGTGCAAAGCGGGAAAGTGTGTTGCTAAAGGGACGTCCGGAACGCCCAGTAACCAAACGCCGATTGGTAAGTGTATCACTACCGCAACAAATAAAAACGTATGAGGGCTCTACTTGATTCCGCATGTCTGTTTGTCCGGTTGGCAGGATCGGTACCGAGCATGTTACATTGAGCTGCATAATTTTCGAGCGTTTCCCCCTTTTTTAGTTTACCATGCCTGGTCATTTTAAAAGTAACTAATATTTTTTACTTCAAACAGTATGCATGGATTTATATTAAAAGGCGGAGTGCAACTATCAAGACAAAACAACCACAACAAACGTTTTATTATTAGATTTATTTCCCTTTGTCGATTGTCCTCGTTTTGTCATGTAAATTATCCAGCGGACAACTCAAATATGTCGACTTCAAGCTGCCCATACGAATTGGTGATTATCAGTGTGCGACACTTATTTAAATCTATCATTTTTTATCAGAGAGTTATTCTACTTTTCCGGCGCCTTTTAAGTCTTAAACTTACCGACTTTAAACACGGATACCGTTGTCATGTAGTGCGTACTGTCCCAAAATAATAGTATGCTTTATTTCATATGCAGATTTTTTTCCATATATGAAAGAACCAAATAGTGCTATATTCATGGAAAGAAGATTGCTAAGTGGCCCGCGTTTTAAAAGCAGACTTAATCATTTGACCCGCGTCATTTGAAAATGGTTCTTATACCATATGCGGCCAGAGTAGCTCCAGACCAGTCGGTGCTGCCAAGCTGGGCGTATATTTCACAAGACCCATTTTTGCATGACATGAGTCTTCTTTATTTATTTAAGGAGCGTTCCTTCTTCGTAATTCATTGTTTTATCAAAACCTTCATAGCGAATCATATTGAACTGATATACATGTATACATTAATTCATTGTTAAATGCAGTACTATTTGCCAGAATAACAACTTTTGATGCTTTTATTGAGAGTTATTACCCCCATTATTGACTTTAGTTTTACAAATTATATTACACATTAATACTTCCTGTTTCTTTTTTATACATAACAAAACGGCACGCGGAAGTAGTGGTCATGACAAAACAAGTAAATAGAAACTGTATTGAGCTTTTATACGGTGTTCGTTTAATAAAACAGCACACTAACTCTTAGCAATCATGATGGCCCGGGTTCGATCACACGTCTGGGAGCGTTCTGAACATTTCTTCCCTGGACTCATGTACTTGAGACTCACTCTGTGCAAAGGGGTTTAATGCATGTGCGTAAAGTGTCGTCCCAGATGTCTACACAGGCTAAGCAGTCTTCCTAAAATTGAAAATTCAATTAAGTGGAAAGTGTCGTCCCTTAGAAGCCTATGCGGACTGCACAACCTTACCTGGGACGACACTTTACTCACATGCCTTAAACGTCTCACTTGTATTTTCAGGAAACGGGACCGAGAGTGATGGAGTACAACCCCAACAACCACAAGAACCTCAACAACCCCAACAACCCGAACAACCAAATGGTAGACCGATATACTTTTGGTTTACTTTGTTTGTTATATGCAACTAATTATCCGATTGAATAAGGATGTTCTTCGGGAATACCGTAACTTCTTTGCAAAATGGTTTTAATGCAGTAGTATGTTCTGCTTCAATTATTGTGTTCAGACTCAAGTCAATTGACAAAAATCTGCAATAAATCCTTTGCATGTAAGGCTATTCCATTCAACTTCAATCCAGATTTAAATGGGATTCATGTGAAATTTCATGGCAAAGAACAAACTTTAAACTTGCAAGATGTTCGTATTACATGTGGAATGAAATATTTTTAAAAATATGTTTAGTGTATTATGCCTGTTTCTTTTCTCAGGACATAGAGACATTATGCCAATACAATAGTTTGCCAAGCTTCTCTGCAGCAAAAAAGATATTAACAAGATGCTCCATTTTAAATATTTTCTTTGACTTGTTATACTTCGCATTTGCCATGTCTACATTATAGGAACTGTGTAAACATTGAACAAATGAAGGATTAAATACCAGTTTTACAGCATAATTTCGATGGAAACTCTCGATTATGTAGATAAATCCATATTAAATAATATGAACTTAGTATGTGCATATCATATCTTCTCTTTTTTCAGAAAACAATTATGACTACTGGAATTAAACACGAAAACAGGCTTAATGACCACGGAAAATATGGATGTCCTGCAATTTTATATAAATTTTTGTACCTTCTTTAGCATAGACTAATTTTCACATATTTTCTTTGTAATAAAATAAGAATACTTGACTTTGTTATTATTAGTTTAAAAAAAATAATTTCACAACGCAAGCACAGAAGATTTACAGTGCGCATATACACGCAAACAGACATAGCGGATGTATACATGCACATGTAGGCATCCCAAGCAATATATTTCTCTTTTGGTGAAAACTGTGAACACTAAAATATCACTTACCACATTGCTGACATTGCAATCTCGTAAATGAAAATCTTCACATTTTCTTTTTATGTGCAACGAAATAATAAAACCCCAGGAAAGCGTCGTTTTTGTTAAATCGCCTTTGTCGCACTTTTACGTTTGGCCAAAATCTTAATCCTTACATACCCGTCAAACTGCTATTTATAAGAAAGTATTCACATTTTAGTTTACTTGTACTTTTTTTTAGCTCGGTTATGTTTAAAGCATGCTGTTATACAGTGAGGACTTGAAGCAATCCAGTCCAGACTTCTTACTTATTTCTTCTTGTAAGAATGTTTTTCCGAACGCGACCTAATTGGACATTTAAAATGCAAACTCGATCGTAAAATTTAGGTTTTTCGCTTTTTTTATTACAGTCAATCTTTTTTTGAAGAGATAACACAATAAACAACAACACGAAAAAAACTAAGTTGTCTGGACTACATAATAAAGAAAGTAGAATATGTGTCATACTTTGATTATATTTAGAAAACATCATGCGGCTGATCTGGGCCGAACGTCTATAATATGTATACGTTTGTGACGTAAAAGATGTACGGTCAAACTCTACCGTATATTACCGTAAATATAACAGATCATCATTTTTTGTTCCTATACTTAAATTTGTTACCGAACTAGCTTTCCGTACCTTTATTTTCACTCAGCTGATTTCGCAATATATGCAACGTAATGTCTGTGACAAAACAAACAAAGTAGACTTTAACAGAAAAAAACGTATCTACAGTATCCAATTTATCATTATATTAAAATATTTATACACAAAGTCGTATGTTGCTTACTTTTGTGTACGTGATAGTGCGTGTTATATGCAGAAAGATACCAAAATAATTTCCAAAGAATAATTGTCAGGCTGTGAGATCTGTAACGGTCAGGATTGCAGAAGCTGTGATAACCCAGCGCAATAACCCCTCCAGAACCAGATACCAATACACGTAAACAATAAATCAATTTATTTACAACATTAAAATAAACTATTTACAATATGATATTACTATTAAAAGAAATAAACAACAAAGTATCAAAGTTAATGGCCAGTTAAAATTATGATGACGTAGTCCAACTGTAGATGGCAGATGTAGTGGTGGAGTAATATTTGAGTGTCACGACCTGAACTTATCAATCTGAACGCATCGGACAGTGGGCTACACCACACCGTCTCTCTGATGTACGTAGGCGGCCGTCATATTGGATTTGGAACTACTTTAGAAAACAAGATGGAGGCCCCCTCTTAAAGAGAAAAAAATGAAATGTGTGTTTTAGCTCGTCTTTTTCAAGATTACATTCTTTAAGTACTAATTTAATGTAGATCTGTGAATTCCCACAACGTACTTAAACACTTGTTAAAATTTAAAGATGCCATTACTGACATACTGATAGGAGTACTTATAATATTGACATCGAGTAAATTTAAAAATTAAATCGACTGTTTTTGTTATATTTTGTGAGATACGAGGATTGCTTACATAAACTTGATAACGTATGAAACACATCACTCATTGTATGAGCATGGATGGCCGATTGATCCAAACGGTAGACTTTTACTCCATGGGGTCAATGGTTCGAGCCCATTTGAGGGTTACTTTTATATTTTTATTCAATTTTATTCTTTTTTTATTGCAGCTTTTTAGATTCAATGTTTGCATTTATCAATATAGCATAGAGTCTATAATGACAAAAATAATTTGGGGAGTTCTTATGGTATAGTTAGATCGCGGTGGTGTAGTGGATGAGGTGTCCGCCTAGCGATCGGGAGTTCGTGGGTTCGCTCCCCAATCGGGGAGCATTCTCATTATCAATCTGAACGCATCGGACAGTGGTTATGAACAAAAAGATTTTTAAAGTTTTCACAAAATAGGCCCCATATAAGTGTATGTTCAGTTTTGTGACCCCCCGGGCAGGGTTAAATTTGACCCAAGGGGCAAAATTTGAACAAACTAGGTAGAAAACTATAAGATGTCACTACATACCAAATTTGGTAGCCCTATGCCTTATAGTTAAGGACAAGAAGATATTTAAAGTTTTCACAAAATAGGCACTATATTAGCATATAATCGATTTTGTGGCCCCCAGGGCAGGGTCAAATTTGACCCCTGGGGCATAATTTGAAAATACTAAGTAGAGGACTATACAATGTCACTACATACCAAATTGTGTAGCCCTAGGCCTAATGGTTATGGAAAAGAATTTTCTTTTAAGTTTTCACAAAAAAGGCATTATATAAGCATATGTTCAATTTTGTGACCCCTGGGGCATGGTCAGATTTGACCCCAGGGATAAAATTCAAACAAATTTGGTAGAGGACTATAAGATGTCACTACATACCAAATTTGGTAGCCCTAGGCCCAATAGATATGGACAAAAGATTTTTAAAGTTTTCACAAAATAAGCACTTTATAAGCATATATTAAATTTTGTGACCCTCGGCACAGGGTCAAACTTGACCCCAGGGGCATAATTTGAACAAACTTGGTAGAGGACTATAAGATGCCACTACGTACCAAATTTGGTAGCCCTATGCCCAATGGTTATGGACGAGATTTGTAAAGTTTTCACATAAAAGACACTATATACGCATATGTTAATTTTGTGACCCCTGGGGCAGTGTCAAATTTGACCCCAGGGGCATAATTTGAACAAATTTGGTAGAGGACTATTAGATGTCTCTACATACCAACTTTGATAGCCCTAGGCCCAATGGTTATGGACGAGAAGATTTTGAACGTTTTCACAAAATAGGCCTTAAATAAGCAATTTTCAATTTTGTAACCCCCGGGGCAGGGTCAAATTTGACCCAGGGGCATAATTTGAACAAATTTAGCCAGTGGAGCTAAAAACTGATTCTTTGTTTAGCGTGCAAAGGGGATGGAGGAACATTTGTTGGTGCCTTTTTAAAAAGTTGTTTCATTGTGTGGAAAATTGAGTTTTAAAATGTATACACAATGCCTTATTTGTAGCAAATTCCAACAATGTCTGTGGTTTTTCATGTAAAAACAAGAGATATGTCTGTCAGAAACATAATGCCCCCTATTGCGCCGCTTTGAAGCCGAATATTTGAAATTAAAGGATAATCTTGACCTTTCAGTACTCAAAATGTGCAGCTCCATGAGATACACATGTATGCCAAGTTGCTATATTCAATATTGCAAAAGTTATAGGAAATGTTTAAGTTTTCGGACAAACAGTTAGCACATATAAGTTGGTTTTACAAATTCACTGAGTGTAAACATTGGGCACTTATATAGCTCAAAGTGACCGGGAAACAAATTCTTGTGTTCTGATTTACATACATGTATTTACACTTGCAAATTTCAGAGTTAAGAATGGTAATTGTTCTCTTATTGCCAACAACTGTATAGATCTTAACATTGTAAACTGCTTGTTTTGTCTTTATTACTACTTTTGTACATTCTTTTGTATTGCCCTCTTTATATTAACTTTAATATATTATATCCAGTAATTGTAGATATCATATGTTTTGTGATGTAAATGTGTAGGGTTCTTGTTACTTGTCACATCCATTTCCATTTCATAATGCCTTAACACTGATATAGGATATTAGTGATTTTTTATTATTGTATTTATGTAAACTTATTCTCTATGCTGATGAAAGTGCCATCCTTTATTTTCACAAAGATCCTAGTATCATCAGTAGTGTTTTTTGTAAAGAACTTGAAAATTGTATTAAATGGTTAGTGGATAACAAACTGTCTTTACACCTTGGAAAAACTGAATGTATAGTGTTTGGTTCCAAAAGGAAATCTAAACTTCATAATTTTAATGTATAATGTAATGATCACACTATTGTTTCTCAATCATCTGTTGAACACCTTGGTTCAATATTCGACACTGATCTTTCTGCTACATCTATTGTTAATAATATTATTAAAAAGGTGAACTCAAGAATAAGATTCTTCAGGGGCGTAGGTCCTTTGGATTCCATTGCCTGAGGATCATGTCAATATGAAATGCAGATTTCTTACACCTCACCACCTTCAGGGTCAACATTTTAATGCATTTTTCGAAGTTGAAGCAATTTTAATTTTTTCATGTTTCAAAAAAAATTGTAGGCCCGGGCCTGCTGTGCCCAATAGCAGCTACACCCTGTTCTTGTATAGACAAAACCACTGTTCAAATATGGAATTAAGAAAATTGTTATGTAACTCATTGGTTCAATGCCATTTTGTCTATGCTAGCTCTTCATAGTACAATGGTATAAGTAAACAGTTAAAAAATAGACTACAAGTTGTACAGAATAAAGTTGTTAAATTTATTCATGGATATAATGACTCTAGAACATCTTTGAAAGTAAAAGATTTTAGTAGTATTGGTTGGTTAAATGTTCAAAACAGAGTTAAGCAAATAACACTCAACCATGTTTATAAAATTGTTAACAAGAAATGTCCTTCTAACATGACCTTTTTTGTATAATAATATTAGTTAAGTGTCAGATATACATAGTGATAACAGTAGACATAGTAAAGATAACTTTTATTTACCTCAATGTCCTCAAGTGAATGGTTTTACCAGCACTACTTTTAATTATAAACGATCAAAGACTGGAACTGTTTACCTGCTGATGTAAAAATCATTATAAAAGAATAAATATGAATTTGAAAACAGAGTGAAAACTTCTCTCACAGACAATATGATTGAAATTGAAAGAAGATGCTGATTTTATTTGTTACTAGTAGTCTTATTGTTTAAATTAATGTTTATGTGATTGGTTTGTTTTATATATATATATATATATATATATATATATATATATATATATATATATATATATATATATTACTGTTGTTCAAATAAGTCATCAATAAAGTATTTGTATGTACATTTAAATGTGATGACAAGATAGTAGTATACATTGTGTAACTAATGCTCTCTAATAATACATACTAATTACTATTTGATCTCAAGACTATAGTCTCAAGTTTAAATTAATGATATTTTTATGCGTATTAATGCCACCATTTTTGTACATTTTCCACCCATCTATAGGGCCCCATTGGAAATAAGTTGCAAACCTTTCATGGGACATCCTGTGGTATATATATCATGTCTTGATTTCAACATCTTGTAACTACTTGTTATTTCAGATCTCTGCTAAATACACTTACTATTTACTTGTAACTGAATTTAAATGATTAACTTTGACTGTGATATTCAAAATGTGATATATCAATGCATTGTGATCCAAAACCTGTAATCATTGTTTTCCAATTATTAAATGTTGTAAATTGACTGTATTGTATGATCTGTACTTGTATGACATATATATACATATGCATGAATAAATCAATATTTAGAAAAGTGTGACTGACACTGTTTCCAGACATATTACAGTTAAATTACTTCATGTCAGTAATTGCAGTCAGGGATGGAAAATATCTTTTTACAATTGTTGCCGGCACTGTCAACCATATTTAGTGTTTTTGTTTCCCATCTAAAGAGTACTGACCCAAAACCATGGGCATGCCTGTGATATGTATCTTAAAGATTCTTAAAAGATAAATAATATAAATTTTTACAACACCACTGCTCAGTTTTAACATTTCCAATACAGTATGTCTTATTTTGAGAGGCCATTCTGAATTGAGTTCATTTCCAAGGGCAAAGTTATGCCTTTATTTAATAATATTACCAAACTGAACATTGTAACAGGCTGTCCCTAATTTTAATGGCACTGGATTGCTTAAGGCTTTGAAAAGCTAGTTGCCTGGCCGGGATTATAACAACATCTGGAATTAAAATGCCTAGGATAAAATATAAACAATATCTGCCAGAAGTACTGTATGGTTGCAATCATCAAATGTACAGAAATAATCGTTTTTCAAATTCAATCAAGCCCCACTCATTCCATTCCATGAAACCTTTCAGGTGTCTCAATACTGATTATAGCCCCACTGAGGGCTGTATGGCTATAGTCCATATACAGTTTGTGACTGCCTGGCTGGTCACTATAATGCCATTGGGACCAATGTGGAGTTTACTATTTCTTATATTACATCCAAGAGTTTTCTCTGTACCACTGTACAGTGTTGTACGATTGTTTATGGTATAGAACATAAACATATTGATTAAATCTCAAAGTTTGTCGCCTGGAGCCGAACATCAGCAATGTTGCAATGAATATAATTTAAGAAATACTGATTCTCTTAAGTTTAAATAATGTTGATGTTTTTACTTCAATAAACAATTATTTTGCTTTCTTAACATTTTATTAAAATTTGAATATTTTGCATGCAATAATATCTAATTTTAAACAATATCATTAATAAATATTCTATTATATTACTCTTTACAGATATTGGTCATTATATATCTATATTATCGGTTGATTTAGTGCAAATTTGTTGGTGTGTAACCCGAACTATATTTTCGGTGTAATATCTTCCGCCTAGAGGCGTTAGACATATTCTTCCACCAAATACACCCGAGAGACGATCGCCGATATGGCGGAATTGTCCGAGGTGTCCCGATTGCTGAACTTATGTCCAGCCGTCAATGACAAGAACCGGAACTGAGCACCGGTCGTAGTGTTCTGCGAAGTAGCAAACTTCGAGCTGTATCAAGCACGAAAGAAGAGTGACGATAATCCGAGCTGTATCAAGCCCAGAAGTAGACTGTAGATACCCGAGCTGTATCAAGCCCGGAAGTAGTGTTCTGTCAAACACCGAACATACTATGCCCGGAAGTAGGTAGAACGTTGTCAAACGCCGAGCAGACTATGCCCGGAAGTAGAACGTTGTCAAACGCCAAGCAGACTATGCCCGGAAGTAGAACGTATGGATGACGTATAACGTGACCAGCCGTATACCGGTGCGAACGGTTCCCTGTATTGCCGCCTTTTAACGAGGTGTATTAATGGTATATTATGTGCATATGTGTACCAGAAACAAATATTATTCATCGACAACAATATGTTAAAACACATATATGTAATTTATTTTGCATTACGTTATTAAAGACCAGTTGCACTGTGATCACATCGATCAAGCCCCCATGAATCAACATGATCGAAAATATCACCACGACTACATGCCAGCATGCATAACAATTACAATATCCATATAAGGCTACATCCATCATTATGACAGTGTTTATAACCACGACTGTATACAACACCATGATTAAATACAGCATCATGACCACAAACATGATAAAGACTGCATGTATCTCCATGACTACATATATCACCGTTACTACATTTATTTCCATGTGATAGAGAGCGGCGACTAGTATGTAATGCATTTTTTTCGCTTATGGGGAGCAGTTATTGTACGGATCAAGGTATATATTTTTGTTTTAAGAATATCTTGCATAGTGGTGATTTTTTGTGTAAATTAGTGTAAATCAGTACTGCATTTGTGCCTATTATATTTATTACAACATTTATTGCCAATAATGCAAAGTTAATGCTTTTAATTAATAGCTAAACAAAGGGACTGGGCACTAATAAAAGATCACAGGGACTGGGTAAATACGCGAACTGGTGAAACTTTAAATGAAAAGTCAACATTTTTGTCTAAAAATTTCAACAGTCGCCGTGGTGTAGTGGATGAGGTATCCGCCTAGCGATCGGGAGATGATGGGTTCGATTCCCAGCCGGAGAGCATTTTTATATATTTATTTATTTATATTATTTTAAATAGAATTTAAAAACTGCGTTTTCATGCGACCTTAATACAACGTTGCACATTTTTATTAAAATTAATGGATGCCGCGTGGTGACAACGTTAATTAAAATTTCTTACATCTCTTAAATATCTTATAAAAAATACACGTGTTTTTATATTAACAAATAAATGCAAACAACACATCTATTTTGCATGTATTTTTGTTGTTGTTTATGGTTGTCTATCATAGGCCCTAAGTACTATCCCTACCACATATAGAGCGCTAAGCTCGACACGTATTATTGATTGTAACAATGAGTTGTGATAAAGGAAGCAGCCGCTTATCAAGAAGGAGCTGTGTCCCAGCAACCCGTTTCCCTAGAGTCAAGCACTCCTCGGAGATTTTTTTAAGAACCACATATAGAGCGCGAAGCGCGACACGTATTACTATCCAGGTGGTATGGACCCTTTGGTATGGACTTATTTTAGGTGACACTATCAATGCGCATTTTGTGAGATGAAGCAGATTTTTTAAAACCTACACAGTTCTGTTCCATTAATGAAAATTGCACACGGAAGCCAGTAAAAAAGGAAACCAGTGTTAATAAAATGAACTATGGAATATTTGGGGGTTACAACACAAAATCATAGATACTGGTTATTTGGGGCTTATAACACAACATCATAGATAATGGTTATTTGAGGGTTATAACACAAAATCATAGATAATGGTTATACCAGTATCTTTTTCTATTTTGATTAAATTAATCGGCCAATATATTAATATTTACAGTAGAAAAAAAATCGTTCCATGTAACTTCATTGAGTGCCTTTTACACTGAAATTCCCGACGCCCTTTGATGCTTTGCATCAATACTTATCTTGTACATTTAATAAAATACATTCAACGTGCACTGAGACATCATACGTGTGTCTGTCTCCTAGTATTTCTTAATGATTACGTACCTCATAGTACCTCAAAGTTCATATTTCTGCTCAAAATTAAAAAACTAAAAATCCAAATATGGTCAACAATATTGCGATCAAAATATTGTAACAATAATGCGGCAAATAAAAGTGCAATTCAGTTTGTCTACGTTTTTCTGGGACCACAATTTTAAATATATTTTCGGCATTTGCATAAGAATATGTTTTGCATAGATACATAATGAATTCCTCAAGGGACAAGACAATTAATAACATAAAAATTACAAGACTGCATTTATTTAGATTGCATATGCAAAACAATCTAGATTTAGTTTAGCGTGTGCATTAATGCGTACTGTACTAGATGTGTTTTTGTATGGTCATATCATCCATGGTTACGAATAATATAAAAGTCTCTTCTCTCTATGTCGTAAACAAAACACTAATAAACAGACACTGCAAAATGAATTAACATGGATTTACATAGCTTTGGCTTCACTAAACACATATCGTAGTATCACATTGTCAGTAGTTTACAGAATGATAATAAGTTTTAGTTTTATTAAATAACCTTCGCGATATAATTTGACATTTGGTGCGACTTTGCATTTGCTCGTGGATGTTATAATCATATAAGAACAATTAATTAAAGGGGCCTTTTCACGTTTTGGTAAATTTCCAAAATTAAAAACCTTTTTTCAGATTCGCAAATTTTCGTTGTAATAGCTAATATAATCTTTGTGAGGAAACAGTACTACTGACCATTGACCATGCTCTAAAATATCCATTATATGCATCTTTTGATGATTTAAACACATGACAATTATAAAGCGTTGCAACGCGAAACGATTAAATAATTTGGAGTGTTCTGCTGTTGTCGTTATATTTTGTGATACTACGAATATTGTTTATATAAAGTTAAAAACACATCGTCCATCATGTCAGCACGGATGGTCGATTGGTCTAAGGCATAGACTTTTACTCCGGGGGTCAGTGGTTCGAGCCCAGCTGAGGGTTACTTTTCTTCTTTTTTAATTTTATTCTTGTTCTTTACTGGAGCTTTTTTAGATCCAATGTTTACATTTATCAATATGAAGCATTTAATGACAAACTTCAATACATGCCAAAATCTATGAAAAGGCCCCTTTTATGAGTATGGTGATACAGACCTTTCGGACATGTAAGGAGGTGACATATCGCCTCATATTTTAACTAGTTTAAAATTTAAATCTCACAAAATACTAAGTTTTATTTTACATGCAACGTGTCATAAGAACGTGCGTCGGTCAGGTTGTTTTTGCTGAAATCTACTTATGTATTAAATACACAAAGTAGAGCTACATCACATCGATTATTCTAAAAATTTTGTCACTACACTGTCCAAAGGTATATTCCATCGAAACCTAATCATATGTTTTGATACCATATTTTAAAGACAAAATGAAACACAAACAGCAAAAACACATGTTTTACAAATATTAAGCGCAAGTACTCATGACATCATTATTAATTCGTCAAACGACAAAAATAATAGTCTTTCCCGCTAAAAAGGCAGCTTTTAGCGTGTGTTTTTTTTCTATTATTTCTTTAAAATCGGGAACGTAGAGGTATGACAAACTTTAAAACAGGTTACTGCCTGATTTTTTGTAACATATCAGGTTCAGAACAAATAATATAAAGCCTTGCCTTTAAATTATTCTAAGCCTTGCCTGATATATTACA
Source organism: Dreissena polymorpha (assembly GCF_020536995.1). Taxonomy (NCBI): domain Eukaryota; kingdom Metazoa; phylum Mollusca; class Bivalvia; order Myida; family Dreissenidae; genus Dreissena; species Dreissena polymorpha. The sequence continues at coordinate 75,001,749 of NC_068368.1, forward strand.
AAAAGATCAGGCAGTAACCTGCTATTCTCTATACCTTACCCGTTAGTTCGAATAGCGTGTTTTTTGTTATCTATGTGTTCACAGTTTAACTCAGCAAGACAATTTAATCCAATTCCATGACATCTTTCAAAATACATAAGAAAAACGGAGCGGTGACGAAATTTTGACTCGAATCATTTACCTCTAGTGAAATTTTGAAGGCCTTGAGCCGGCACAAATGAATTATGCCTTCTGATAATTTAGTTATGGCATAATCATTTGAGAAAAATTCAATTGATATCTCTACAATTTAAATGAAAATAGACTAAAAATATGAAATCAAAATGTCATATTGATCATAAGATGGTGTGACTATAGGAACGTATAACATGAAAACAAAATCGTGCTTGCATGTGTGGGGCTTAAACATATATAATACGTTTATGTTCGTGCAAATTATCACATTTGTGCAATTCATGTCCATAGTGGAGATATATGAGATCACTTACCAGTTTTACTATCTCTTCGTGCTCTCAGTGTCGACAAAGAAACTAATATTAATGACCCAGCTGTCTCGAAAACTGCATTCAAAATAAGATGGAACATGTAAGCTATAAATACAGTAAAAAGAGAAGTAAAAAATCATAGCAGTTAATGTAAGTACTTGTAGTACACTTACAAGCCACATATACTTAAACCTTGATATCGAAATCAAAAATATTAAAATCAAAAAACGCTTTTCATGTTAATGAGTATTTTTAGGGTTTCCTCAGTCATTATGGACCAAGGTGACTATCAAACCATCTCTGATTGAAGTTTAAACCAACCGGACATCGGAGCTGGTATTCTTGGACATATTGTATTTTTGAAAACTAATTTTTACATCTTTAGTATTTCGCTCTTCATCCGAGCATCTTCGACAGTTTATCAATTTTAAGGCACTTGTTCACAGATAATGGGGTACTTTAAAAGTGTGCAGGAAAAAGCCTTGAAGAACTATATTTTAATTTCGGAACTGTAGCACTCTAAAAATAATAACAATAATGTGATTTATGGAAGATAGAAATAGAAAACAAGTTGGTCTTCAGCTTTGAATATTTTTTTCTTATTAATATTGAGCGGCTATTTTCTACTTCAATCAGCCATCCGCGCTTTTATATGTGCTTGTATTATTCAAAATTATTCATTTGTTTCGAGTTTGTACCGCTTTATAATTTTATTTATTTCAAATGATGATACTTCATAATAATCTTATTGTTCATCTTCTTTACAAAAACATCTTCATTTGCTTTCTCTGCCTATACCCTCTACCTCATTATACACGTTGATTTATTGATGGAATCTTTTCGGTGTAAGACGTAGTAAAGACTGACATGGTTTTTATTTCTGTCAGTAGGACCAGTAGCAGCCCCAACAAAGTACCTTTCCGGGGAAAATACAAAGTAAATCCAACAGGGAGTTCGAATGTTGATTCCTAAAATCAATAACTGTACATCATTAATAAATATTACGGGTAAAAACAGTTTAAATTTATTTATAGGAAACTAATAATTGTGTTTTGTTTTGATTTCGGCAAATAACCGTTAAATATTTTCTCAAGCAAGTAAGAACAATTACACTTTATTCACTAACTATGCTTGTTTGTTGTTTTTTTGTTCTTGGTCTTATCTTAATTAATCTCATGATATCCAGTTAAGAATAAAGATCAAGGGCATGACAAATTTCTGTTCAAGGGATACAACTTCGTCAGAAACAAATGTACTCAGTGAAGGAGTAATCTCCTTTTGTAGACAGTTTTTGGTGTAAAACAAATGGCGTCTATTTTTTGTTTGAAAGGAAGGTTAGTTAACATAAATAATATTTCTGCTTATACACAAATGTTTACAGATAACAAAACGAATGGCATGTGTTCCACGTATGTTACGGTTATGTTATTGTAGAGATATATGGTTGAAATTGCCCAGAGCTAAAAGTATTTAACAGCAAGAGCACCGCCTTGCGGGTGCAGACCGCTCATCTATTTTTTTTTAAAGGTGAAGGGACTCTCATTTTCAATCACAAAGGAGGGAGGGGTGGAGTGAAGAGGGGTGTATAGTGTGGGGGCGTGGACATTTATTACATTATCTTCCAATAATGCGGAAAAAAAATGCAAAAAAAAAAATCGGGGGGGGTGGTATTCTTGGGTGCAATGGTTGGACGGTATTTCAAACATAAAATAATAAAAATAAATATTTGTTTTTTAACCGTTTCAAAAAATAAATTGGGGGGCTGGGGTGGGGGGGGGTATAGTATAGTGTGAGGGTGTGGTGGTCATTTGTGAGATGATTTAAAAAAAAAATTGGGGGGGGGGGGGATTCGGGGGGTGGGGGGGATGGGGGTATTCTTGGACGCGATGGTTGGACGGTATTTCAAACATAAAATAATAAAAATAAATATTTGTGTTTTTTAACCGTTTCAAAAAAAAAATTGGGGGGGGGGATGGGGTGGGGGGAGGGGGGTATAGTATAGTGTGAGGGTGTGGTCGTCATTTGTGAGATGATCTTTAAAAAAAAAAAATTAAAAAAAATTAGGGGGGGGGGATTCGGGGGGGAGGGGGTATAGTATAGTGTGAGGGTGTGGTGGTCATTTGTGAGATGATCTTAAATGAAAAATAAATAGGGGGGGGGATTCGGGGGGGGGTTGGGGTGGGGGGGTATAGTATAGTGTGAGGGTGTGGTGGTCATATGTGAGATGATCTTAAAAAAAATAGGGGGGGGGGAATTCGGGGGGGGGGGGAGGGGGGGTGGGGGTATTCTTGGATGCGATGGTTGGACGGTATTTCAAACATAAAATAATAAAAATAAATATTTGTGTTTTTTAACCGTTTAAAAAAACAATTTGGGGGGGTGGGGTGGGGGGTATATTATAGTGTGAGGGTGTGGTGGTCATTTGTGAGATGATCTTAAAAAAAAAAAATAATAATTTAGGGGGGGGGGATTCGGGGGGGGGGGATTCGGGGGGGTGATTCAGGGGGGAGGGGGGAGGGCACGGGGGATGGTTTGGGTGGAGTCTATTGTGGTATGTCAGGTAAGAGTAGTTTTGTCAAAGTATCAATCAAATCTAATCATAAATAAAGAAGTAATGGCATTTTTAGCAAAATTTAATAATTTGACCTTGAGAGTCAAGGTCATTCAAAGGTCAAGGTAAAATTCAACTTGCCAGGTACAGTAACCTCATGATAGCATGAAAGTATTTGAAGTTTGAAAGCAATAGATACGTTAGAAATACGTTAGAAGTAAAGTGGATCGAAACACAAAATTTAACCATATTTTCAAAGTCAAAAAAGGGCCATAATTCCGTAAAAATGACAACCAGAGTTATGCAACTTGTCCTTTTACTGTACCCTTATGATAGTTTGCGAGTGTTCCAAGTATGAAAGCAATATCTATGATAGTTTAGGGGTAAAGTGGACCAAAACACAAAACTTAACAAAATTTTCAATTTTCTAAGTATAAAGGGCCCATAATTCCGTCCAAATGCCAGTCAGAGTTACATAACTTTGCCTGCACAGTCCCCTTATGATAGTTAATAAGTGTTGCAAGTATGAAACCAATAGCTTTGATACTTAAGGAAAAAAAATGGACCTAAACACAGAACTTAACCAAAATTTTCAATTTTCTAAGTATAAAAAGGACACATAATTCTGTCAAAATGCATGCCAGAGTTATCTAACTTTGCCTGCCCAGTCCCCTCATGATAGTAATTAAGTGTACCAAGTTTGAATGCAATAGCATTGATACTTTCTGAGAAAAGTGGACCTAAACGCATAGCTTAACCGGACGCCGACGCCGACGCCAAGGTGATGACAATAGCTCATTTTTTTTTTCAAAAAATAGATGAGCTAAAAATCAGTTTTGAAACTAATTTGCAAAGCATTTTTTCACTAGCAATACATCTGATGGTTAAATTACCTTTAGAGCAGGGCTACTGTAACTTGTTGTTTTGTTTTCGTTATTTGATTTGACATTAAAGCATAAGTTCTATATTTAAATCAATAAAGCGATACGAGCAAGTATATTCACCAATATAGTGTCCATTTGTATTTGTACACCACAATTTTGAACGAAAGCTTAAAGCAACTAGTAACAATAAAAATAAAATAGTATGTGGTCTATCAAAGAGTATTGTCATTTGAGAATCAAAAGAATGGACTTAGTAACGATCGAATGTATCCACTTGAAATTCAATTACAGTTAGAAACAGTAAGGCTCTTCAAGTGTTTCATACTCGTGGTTTAGTAAACAATGAGCATTCAGTTTGCCGTCTATATACATGAGAAAATGGTAAAGAGCACTTCACTTAATTCTAGTTGTATAGAATTGTTATGCAATATACTTTTCCTGGTTTAAGTCAGTAGATGCATGCCTTCTTCCTATAAAAATAAAAAATTTTGTCCGTAAAAATACTGATATTCCTTAAAATGTAAAAACGGGTTAAACAAGCAACCTTTATTCGCCGAATAAAGTCATTTCACTAACGATATAATATTTACAAGCACGCAGCTCTATAAGAATAGAAGATAACTAATAGATGTGTTTTAAAATAGTTTAAGCACATATTTATACATGCATTGCATCCATGGTTAAATCAATTATGCAGGACGTAGTTTTGTTATTGAAAGGCTGTGATCATATTTCAATGCAATAGTAATATGGACAATACATACACAGTAAAACTCATTTTACTTGTTGAACACCTGAAGCATTTAACACCGCCGATTACTCTTAGGTATTTTTGTACCTATTATTGAAATCTTATTATTGACAATTATTGACAGCCACGCACGAACATCAACATTTTCCTGTGACATCGAATTGTGCATGCTGCTCATTCTATACAGTGAAATAATATGTTGACAATGTACAAATGCTATCTTGGACTTACAACTGCAGTTTATTAACACACAGGCATGTGTTAAATGTACATATACATTCAGCATTACAAAACTATATATATTGTCTTAATGGTATTGGGAAATCATTTGGATATAACGTGGGGAAAAAAATAAAATACACTGAACGTATTTTACATCGCAATTGAGATAAAACTGTCCTTCTAAAAGTCCTATCAAAAGCATAAGCATATCACACTTATTATGATATATAAATAACTTATCAAATAATAAATGTCCTTTAAGTCATCGTTTCACAACTATGCTGTATGTTTACGTTCATATTTCTCTAATTGTAGTAGTTGTAGTTTGGATATTTTATTAAAGTGACGCATGGTACATAAATAATCATTGGTATTTACAACAATAATACGATCAATATTATAATGAGCAAAAATATTTACAAAAACATTGTACTACCCAGCCATATAAATGGCTTACGAGTCACTGAGTTGACATGTTATCGGTGTAGTCATAAAATTCCATCAAAATAGTGCAGTAAAGATCACGAAAATAAAAAGAGTTAAATTGTTTAAAGTATAAACATGGAAAGTTTAGATGAATAACTTTTGTTAATAATTAAGAAGTGGACTTACAATCATAGTATTGCAAGTTCATGTAGAAATAACTAATATTATTTACATAGGTAATAAACTTTACATATTGATTTGTTTTAATTTAAGTCGGATACATATAATGCTTCCGATCGTTTCATAAAGCAATCTTGGATAAACAATGCAGATTTATAAATAAGTCTCTTATAAGTCAGCATGCATGCTAGCCTCTCGTTATATGGACTGCTAGTTATGTTTGGTTTTATATTTGATACACAGTTATAATATGATAATCTTAAACAAAGGTAGAATGGACATTCAAATAAAAATGGTATTCTGTTTCGACCTGATTGGGGTTTTTACACAGAACGCACAGTCTTTCTTCGATGTTTAAGTTTCTAAACCGTCCGGTTTCAATCCGCAGCGGCATGGTACCTGTTCTTATTTGAGCAATGTAGATCTCAAGTGCTTTGGTAGTTGTATAGACACATAATTTGCACATCAAAGTTTGTGTTTAATTTGGAGGTAAATTCTGAGCTTGGGTTGGGATAGGAGATCTTGTTGCCATTGGTCAGCATACATACGTGTAAATGTCTCTTTAGCATGGCACAACAAATTGTCCAGCGGCAGGTTGCTCATGGATTTAGTAGTATACAGGTCAAGTAAATTTAATTGTTCAAAAATATGTGTCACGTCCGAACACCATCCGTGGCTGTGTGCGTAATCCCACAAAAATACTTTCTTTGTAATTCTGTCATCTTGCATTTCGACGAGACGGTGCCATAGGCGGAGTATGTTCAGGTGATGTCGCATTGTGGGCGCTTGCCATCCAGTATCGCCATTTATCGCCAAGTTCGACGCATGTTTATGGACGCCTAGAAACGACCGGATGGCTCTGTTCTGTATCGTATCACAGTTTGCGTATTTTTTTATAACCCCAGACCCCAGAACTGTAGTCCATCACTGGGATTACACTGGTATCGTAGAGTTTTGTGAACACGTTTAATGTAAGTCCATTTAATGCTTTAGCCTTGTTTAACAAGCCACCAAGTGCGCGACCAGCCGATTCCGTTTATATATTTGCTGTTTCCGTGAAGTCAAGCGTATCGGTCAATACACAATATACAAAAGTATTTAGTTTAAACCTATTTATTTTAGCTAGATTGCATCGAAAGCCCAAGGCTTATATAAACGCTCTCGAGTCCGTTTCCTGGGCCTAAGTCCAGTACTTGGTGTCTTTTGGGGGAGATCTAAAGAACGCTCCCACGGTGGGGATCGAACCCGTGACCTCCCGGTCGCTAGGCGGACACCATATCCATTACACCACGACCCAAGTATTTATAGCTCGGTGTAACACTAATCATATCGTCTCCTATTTTAAAGTGGTATTCAGTTTTATGTTGGCTTTGTTTTCTAAAGGTAAAGAAGTATGCATACATTTTCGCCGTTAATCATGATTCCCAAGTTCATGCACTTCAATTCTATAGCTAAATCGTTAATGTATAGTCCGAATAGGGTAGGCGAAATTTTATTTCCCTGTTCTACGGAGCATAATTTGTCAAAGTAGTCCGTAAGGTGCCCATTAACATCAACCCTTGCCCGAGAAGTGCTATACAGATGTCGCATTATATCATAGAACTGTCCTTGAACGCCGACGGATAATAGTTTTGCCAGCTAGCCGTCTATGTCAACCCGGTCGAAGGCCTTCATCATGTCGATAAAGCACGCAAATGTCGGTAAGCCTTGAGATTTTCTATTGCGGATGATAGAACATAGTGTGAATAGATGGTCTGTAATTGAGTTGTGCAAATTATAAGCTAGCACTAATGCAAAACAAAATTGGTTGGTAACGAACACGAATTATGTGTTTCAAACGTTTTGTTATTTCTTCTGGGATATGACCAAATGTACTTCTGTAAGTTATAACTAACCGGATAATCGTTATTAATTCGAGTGTCCTATAAAGTAAGCTCACCGGTTGGCTTATAGGGGTATTCCACTACGACCCGATTCCCTACGATTTGTCCCGATTTCCAATATTTTGAGGTCGGGGACATTCGTAGCTCAATCGGCGAAGGTCCTAAGTCATTCGTAGCTAGTCGTGGGTCGGTCGTAAGTGATTCCTTCAACTCGTGAGCTCCCGAAAATTCGTGGCCAGATTTTAAACGTGTTTAAAATTTGGCCAGGACCTCCAAGACTGAATTTAATCGCAGTTGACTCGTAAGAGCGCCGTAGTGCGTTCTTGGGCGTCGTAATGGAATCGTAGGTAATTCGTGACTCAATCGGGTATTCGGTGACCACGTGATCTGTCTACGAATCTGCTACGACTTTGTCAAGACTCTCACGAGTTCACCCCGAGTGAGTTGCGAGCCCGCTAAGATTTTCGCGATTTAGATCAAGACTTTCACGAGTTTACCCCGAGAGAGTTGCGAGCCCGCTAAGATTCTCGCGATTCAGATCATTATCAATAGATATTGTCGCCTAATTCATGGGTTCGATGAGGTCCTAGCTTAGTCGTGACCGATCTGCACCGTTCGTAGTACAGTCGCAGTAGATTCTTACACATCGTAGTGAAGTCGCGACACTATTCGTAAGACTTCAACCGAACCCCACGATTCGTCGTAACTCAATCGTACCAGTGTCGTAACTGAATCGTAGACTGTCACGAGTCTTCCCGATTCAATAAATGTGATAAATCGTAGAGAATCGTGGGCTTATTTTCGTAGTGGAATAGGGCTATTATAGAGGTATTCCACTACGACCCGATTCCCTACGATTTGTCCCGATTTCCAATATTTTGAGGTCGGAGACATTCGTAGCTCAATCGGCGAAGGTCCTAAGTCATTCGTAGCTAGTCGTGGGCCGGTTGTAAGTGATTCCTTCCACTCGTGAGCTCCCGAAAATTCGTGGCCAGATTTTAAACGTGTTTAAAATTTGGCCAGGACCTCCAAGACTGAATTTATTCGCAGTTGACTCGTAACAGCGCCGTAGTGCGTTCTTGGCCGTCGTAATGGAATCGTAGGTAATTCGTGACTCAATCGGGTATTCGGTGATCACGTGATCTGTCTACGAATCAGCTACGACTTTGTCAAGGATCTCACGAGTTCACCCCGAGTGAGTTGCGAGCCCGCTAAGATTCTCGCGATTTAGATCAAGACTTTCACGAGTTTACCCCGAGAGAGTTGCGAGCCCGCTAAGATTCTCGCGATTCAGATCAATATCAATAGATATTGTCGCCTAATTCATGGGTGCTTTCGGTGAGGTCCTAGCTTAGTCGTGACCGATCTGCATCGTTCGTAGTACAGTCGCAGTAGATTCTTACACATCGTAGTGAAGTCGCGACCCTATTGGTAAGACTTCAACCGAACCCCACGATTCGTCGTAACTCAATCGTACCAGTGTCGTAACTGAATCGTAGACTGTCACGAGTCTTCCCGATTCAATAAATGTGATAAATCGTAGAGAATCGTGGGCTTATTTTCGTAGTAGAATAGGGCTATTATAGAGGTATTCCACTACGACCCGATTCCCCACAATTTGTCCCGATTTCCAATATTTTGAGGTCGGGGACATTCGTAGCTCAATCGGCGAAGGTCCTTAGTCATTCGTAGCTAGTCGTGGGCCGGTTGTAAGTGATTCCTTCCACTCGTGAGCTCCCGAAAATTCATGGCCAGATTTTAAACGTGTTTAAAATTTGGCCAGGACCTCCAAGACTGAATTTAATCGCAGTTGACTCACTCGTAAGAGCGCCGTAGTGCGTTCTTGGGCGTCGTAATGGACTCGTAGGTCATTCGTGACTCAATCGTGAATTCGGTGATCACGTGATCTGTCTACGAATCAGCTACGACTTTGTCAAGACTCTCACGAGTTCACCCCGAGTGAGTTGCGAGCCCGCTAAGATTCTCGCGATTTAGATCAAGACTTTCACGAGTTTACCCCGAGAGAGTTGCGAGCCCGCTAAGATTCTCGCAATTCAGATCAATATCAATAGATATTGTCGCCTAATTCATGGGTGCTTTGGTGAGGTCCTAGCTTAGTCGTGACCGATTTGCATCGTTCGTAGTACAGTCGCAGTAGATTCTTAAACATCGTAGTGAAGTCGCGACCCTATTCGTAAGACTTCAACCAAACCCCACGATTCGTCGTAACTCAATCGTACCAGTGTCGTAACGGAATCGTAGACTGTCACGAGTATTCCCGATTCAATGAATGTGATAAATCGTAGAGAATCGTGGGCTTATTTTCGTAGTGGAATAGGGCTATTATAGAGGTATTCCACTACGACCCGATTCCCCACGATTTGTCCCGATTTCCAATATTTTGAGGTCGGGGACATTCGTAGCTCAATCGGCGAAGGTCCTAAGTCATTCGTAGCTAGTCGTGGGCCGGTTGTAAGTGATTCCTTCCACTCGTGAGCTCCCGAAAATTCATGGCCAGATTTTAAACGTGTTTAAAATTTGGCCAGGACCCCCAAGACTGAATTTAATCGCAGTTGACTCGTAACAGCGCCGTAGTGCGTTCTTGGGCGTCGTAATGGAATCGTAAGTAATTCGTGACTCAATCGGGTATTCGGTGATCACGTGATCTGTCTACGAATCAGCTACGACTTTGTCAAGGATCTCACGAGTTCACCCCGAGTAAGTTGCGAGCCCGCTAAGATTCTCGCGATTTAGATCAAGACTTTCACGAGTTTACCCCGAGAGAGTTGCGAGCCCGCTAAGATTCTCGCGATTCAGATCAATATCAATAGATATTGTCGCCTAATTCATGGGTGCTTTCGGTGAGGTCCTAGCTTAGTCGTGACCAATCTGCATCGTTCGTAGTACAGTCGCAGTAGATTCTTACACATCGTAGTGAAGTCGCGACCCTATTGGTAAGACTTCAACCGAACCCCACGATTTGTCGTAACTCAATCGTACCAGTGTCGTAATTGAATCGTAGACTGTCACGAGTCTTCCCGATTCAATAAATGTGATAAATCGTAGAGAATCGTGGGCTTATTTTCGTAGTGGAATAGGGCTATTAAACAGACAGCAACCGATCCCGCTTTAAATCGATACAGTGATTAATATGAATTTCTATTTTTACTTCCCGACTGGTGATATTTAAGAATGTTTGTTTACGCTATGCATTCGATCATGTTCTTGGCTGAATAAATGTTCATTTAATTCAAAATTTAAGTACTTAAAAAGAAAGTTGAACTTATCGTCTGCACGTCAGGCATAACGCAGTTTATAAAATTGCATATAATTAATCATTGTTATACGTGTGTTTTGTGTTGTTTTACTTTGCATCTGTCAGCTTTGTATTGGAAACTCGTTTTACAAATAGTGTTTTATATATTTTACAAGAATAGTCTAAGTTTGGTGAATTCCATGTAAATTGTTAAAGCACTGCAAAACGAACGGTCGCTTGCAAGCAGGTAGACCTTAAATTTTATTTAAAAGAATTATTATACAAAGCAAGGATTGCACCTGAATATTTATTGTTATTGCTTTCACAATGTGAACTGTAAAATGACGCAGTAAATAAAATTGCATTTAATTGATCCTTTAAACACGTCTTTTTTAGGTTTTACTATGCACATATCAGCGATTTACACGTATTGGCAAGTCCTTAACAAACATGTGGTCTCTGTTTAAAAATCTATCTTCAATACAAGTTTGGTAAATTCCATGTAATTGGTTTGAGCACTGCAAAATGCAAACATGTTTACAAAATATGCGACACATTGGAAGATAATTGCAGCTAAAATTTCAGGCACGAGTTGTCTGGCTCCTGGTTTATAACACTTCGACCGTATTGTCTTTTTATTTTTAAACCTGCGTACAGAGGCCTGACTTAATGGGCACAAACGTTAAACTGAAACTGAAACAGCATACATAGTTCTTCAAGTGCTTCCGTGTTTTTAAGTATCTGTATATAGTTGACAAACGAATCTCATGTAAAATTGTAATCAAGTTAAAAATATTCTCTTAATAACTGTGATATAAACCTATTGGCATGTAAAATCGAACATAATAAATGGCATGTTTACAACATTTGCATGTGTGCTACAAGACACGGGTCCGGTTTAATAAAAAACTACAAATCACGACTGTAGTCGCGCGACTGTGCGGTCGACCGACGGTTGTCGGCCGCCAACTGACAAATTGTCGCGTTCACGGAGAATTTTGCCGCGACTGTGGTCGCATGACTGTGTGGTCAGTCGACTGCGGTCGTTGTAGTCGCTATTTTTAGAAAATTATCACTTCCGCCATCAACATTTTTTTATTTATTGTGCGAAAACTCATATTACGAAAAGTAAATCTTAAATTTGTTAAAATAATATTATATTATTTGTTTAAACAGAATTCGCTTGCGGATTCTTCGTCAAAGGTGTGTTTGTAATAATATTCATTAAGTGTTCAATGTTCAAATACAAAATCTGACGCAATGAAATAAAATCTACTACTATGGTTCACGCGTCTCTGGACAATGTCCTTTCGCGTGTCAAAATTGCAGAACCTCAAACATACTTGCCAACGCAGTTTCAAGATGTTGGTACTAAAGACCGTACATTTATATGAATATTCACCATATACCAATATGAATTGGTGCGCTCGACAAATTGGACGGAAGGAAGGATCGAATGAATAATGCTCGTAGATCGAGGAAAACGCGTGCAAACACTGCATTGTGGAGTCTGGAGGTCTACGGAAGTCTTTAAAACCAAATAACGGGTTTGTAATCAGCTCTGGAATTCACTAATGATTATGGACGTAATGCTGAGACATTTTTGTTAAAATGTTCTTTTATATCTGGCTTCTAAATCCGCCCAATAATTATTGCACTTAAAGTTTTGATACATTGCATTATCGTCTGCAAAATTCATATTAATGAGAATCTATCTAAATAAGGTTGATATTTCACTTTTATAGGATTGAACTTATGACACTTTATCTGGGCAATGATCGTTTTGTTAATTATTTATATTCCATTGTAAATTTCACTTCAACTTTATACACATACTCGAATAATATGTATGGGACTCTTCTTAATAAATCTAGGTACATGGTGCCGAGAAAATTGTATTTCGGGGAGTTCGTTCCTGCATATTTTATAATACTGTCAACATATCTGAGATTTGCTTTATTGATACCATGCTGTTTTGTCTAAAATAAACGGTATTTTTATACAGGATATATTTCACATCTGATCTGAAAAAAACGTCATCAATTCGTATTGTCGGTACTAGGAGATTAATCAAATGAATATTTGAAGCATCTGTCAGTATTACAAAAAAGTTTACTTACACTTATCTTGTCTGTATTTAAGATATTAGTCTGGTTATTGATGGCTCGAAACTTATATAGTAATCTGAGTGTTTTTAGCATTATTTTTGTGATTTAATTTTATTATTGATGTCTTTATCAATATATCATTTTAATTCGCAACCTACAAAAATGATGTAATGATTCATGAGGGAAAATACTTATCCTTTATTTGTTGATATTTGTTTCTGTTTTTCCCTTCATTCGTTGTAACCACAAATTCTTTCTTTTAAAAGCCATTATTCATTATTAATATTGATGTAGGTTATATGACTTATTCAATATTGTTATTACAAAATTAAATTGGTACTGTTTCTTATATATAAACACGAAGTGATGAAGCTATTGGTGGAGTAACATTAAAGTTGTGCACATGTAACTAAGTATCGACACCATTTTACTTTACACTTTACTGCATGTATAAATCATTTGTGCGTATGGTATAAGTATTGCCGATTTTTATAACATGGTGTATTTTTACAATTTTAAAAGAATGCTATCAATATACATGTATGTTGTCATTCCATATAGTTCAGCATATATATGAGCCGTACTCTGTCAAAAGTGGGTTAAATGCATGTGCGTAAAGTGTCGTCCCAGATTAGCCTATGCAGTCCGCACAGGCTAATTAGGGATGATATTTTCCGATTTTATGATATTGTTCGTTTAAAGAAAGTGCCTCCTTAACAAAAGTCTATTTAAGGCACACAGTGTTGTCCCTGATTAGCCTGTGCGGACTACACAGGCTAATATTGGACGCTACTTTACGCACATGGATTAGCGGGTAAACTCCCTTTTTACAGAGCACGGACCATATGTAGAGTAATGCGTCAACGGGACACGTTGAATGTAAAATCAGTGCCTTCAACTAAATTCATCTCAACCTACGTGTACAATTTGCGAATTATAGGCCAAGATAAGTTCCAAAGAAAGTTGCCCTTAATGCGCAGTTTATTGAATGATATTGGTGCACATAAACCCGGGATTATTTGCGCATTGCCTTCCTGTGGGACTAACCTTTAACTTTCAGTGAAAAGTTTGCACTCCTCTCTTGTATTAATACTTCTCTTTATAAGCCGGGAAAAAAATAAATGACGCGACGTTTAACATCAAAAAACATATTTATCCCATTGTTATTAAGGTAAATCAAGTAAGTGCATTTCTTCTAAACTACTGTATATGTATTACTTTGCCTTGCTCGAGACATCCGTGTATTGGATGGGAAATACGCATAGTGATGATACAATATTGTATAAATTTCGGAAACGTATTCTAGATCTACAGCAAAGGTGTCTATGAGCTCCAACAGCTCTCTACGTGGTAAGCGAAATCGACGGAAAAGTTCATCATCATTGTACATGTCTAATGGATTCAACCTATCTCTGAAAACTCGCTCTCTTCGAAAATGTCTTCGCATTCGATAAACAAGTCGCATGGAGGCTGCCATGATTAAACTCGAAACTATCTGCGTTCAGTTTGCACGGGTTTTGAATGCCGACAAAGCGTCAAGCGACGAGCAGTCGTGGTGTGAGGGGTGGACTGCGGTCGCTCGAGAATATGTCGAACAACGCGCGGTCGATTGACGACCGTCGCTCTCCATTAAACACGGCTATCGTCGCACGACGATTATTCGCTGGTACAACCATAGTCGCCCGACCATGTTCGCTCTTATTAAACCGGACCCAGCTTATGTTTAAACTTACACTATTGTAGTAAAACCACACCTGGGTCCGGTTTAATAAAAAACTACAAAACACGACTGTAGTCGCGCGACTGTGCGGTCGACCGACGGTTGTCGGCCGCCAACTGACAAATTGTCGCGTTCACGGAGAATTTTGCCGCGACTGTGGTCGCATGACTGTGTGGTCAGTCGACTGCGGTCGTTGTAGTCGCTATTTTTAGAAAATTATCACTTCCGCCATCAACATTTTTTTATTTATTGCGCGAGAACTCATATCACGAAAAGTAAATCTTAAATTTGTTAAAATAATATGATAACATTTGTTTCAACAGAATTCGCTTGCGCATTCTTCGTCAAAGGTGTGTTTGTAATAATATTCATTAAGTGTTCAAAGTTCAAATACAAAATCTGACGCAATGAAATAAAATCTACTACTATGGTTGACGCGTCTCTGGACAATGTCCTTTCGCGTGTCAAAATTGCAGAACCTCAAACATACTTGCCAACGCAGTTTCAAGATGTTGGTACTAAAGACCGTATATTTATATGAATATTCACCATATACCAATATGAATTAGTGCGCTTGACAAATCGGACGGAAGGAAGGATCGAATGAATAATGCTCGTAGATCGAGGAAAACGCGTGCAAAAACTGCATTGTGGAGTCTGGATGTCTACGTAAGTCTTTAAAACCAAATAACGGGTTTGCAATCAGCTCTGGAATTCACTAATGATTATGGACATACTGCTGAGACATTTTTGTTAAAATGTTCTTTTATATATGGCTTCTAAATCTGCCCAATAATTATTGCACTTAAAGGTTTGATACATTGCATTATCGTCTGCAAAATTCATATTAATGAGAATCTATCTAAATAAGGTTGATATTTCTATTTTATAGGATTGAACTTATGACACTTTATCTGGGCAATGATCGTTTTGTTAATTATTCATATTCCATTGTAAATTTCACTTCAACTTGATACACATACTCGAATAATATGTATGGGACTCTTCTAAATAAATCTAGGTACATGGTGCTGAGAAAATTGTATTTCGGGGAGTTCGTTCCTGCATATTTTATAATACTGTCAACATATCTGAGATTTGCTTTATTGATACCATGCTGTTCTGTCTAAAGTAAACGGTATTTTATACAGGATATATTTCACATCTGATCTGAAAAAAACGTCATGAATTCGTACTGTCGGTACTAGGAGATTAATCAAATGAATATTTGAAGCATCTGTCAGTATTACAAAAAAGTTTACTTACACTTATCTTGTCTGTATTTAAGATATTAGTCTGGTTATTGATGGCTCGAAACTGGTCTAGTAATCCGAGTGTTTTTTAGCATTATTTTTGTGATTTAATTTTATTATTGATGTCTTTATCAATATATCATTTTATTTCTCAACCTACAAAAATGACGTAATGATTCATGAGGGAAAATACTTATCCTTTATTTGTTGATATTTGTTTCTGTTTTTCCCTTTATTCGTTGTAACCACAAATTCTTTCTTCTAAAAGCCATTATTCATTATTAATATTGATGTAGATTATATGACTCATTCAATATTGTTATTACGAAATTAAATTGGTACTGTTTCTTATATATAAACACGAAGTGATGAAGCTATTGTTGGAGTAACATTAAAGTTGTGCACATGTAACTAAGTATCAACACCATTTTACTTTACACTTTACTGCATGTATAAATCATTTGTGCGTATGGTATAAGTATTGCCGTTTTTATACCATGGTGTATTTTACAATTTTAAAAGAATGCTATCAATATACATGTATGTTGTCATTCCATATAGTTCAGCATATATATGAGCCGTACTCTGTCAAAAGTGGGTTAAATGCATGTGCGTAAAGTGTCGTCCCAGATTAGCCTAGGCAGTCCGCACAGGCTAATTAGGGACGATATTTTCCGATTTTATGATATTGTTCGTTTAAAGAAAGTGCCTCCTTAACAAAAGTCTATTTTAGGCACACAGTGTCGTACCTGATTAGCCTGTGCGGACTACACAGGCTAATAGTGGACGCTACTTTTCGCACATGGATTAAACCCCCTTTTTACAGAGCATGGACCATATGTAGAGTAATGCGTCAACGGGACACGTTGAATGTAAAATCAGTGCCTTCCGCTGAATGCATCTCAACGTACGTGTACAATTTGCGAATTATAGGCCAAGATAAGTTCCAAAGAAAGTTGCCCTTAATGAGCAGTTTATTGAATGATATTGGTGCACATAAACCCGGGATTATTTGCGCATTGCCTTCCTGTGGGACTAACCTTTAACTTTCGGTGAACAGTTTGCACTCCTCACTTGTATTAATACTACTCTTTATAAGCCGGGAGAAAAATAAATGACGCGACGTTTAGCATCATAAAACATATTTATCCCATTGTTATTAAGGTAAATCAATTAAGTGCATTTCTTCTAAACTACTGATATGTATTACTTTTCCTTGCTCGAGACATCCGTGTATTGGATGGGAAATACGCATAGTGATGATACAATATTGTATAAATTTCGGAAACGTATTCTAGATCTACAGCAAAGGTGTCTATGAGCTCCAATAGCTCTCTCCTTGGTAAGCGAAATCAACGGAAAAGTTCATCATCATTGTACATGTCTAATGGATTCAACCTATCTCTAAAAACTCGCTCTCTTCGAAAATGTCTTCGCATTCGATGAACAAGTCGCATGGAGGCCGCCATGATTAAACTCGAAACTATCCGCGTTCATTTTGCACGGGTTTTCAATGCCGACAAAGCGTCAAGCGACGAGCAGTCGTGGTGTGAGGGGTAGACTGCGGTCGCTCGACAATATGTCGAACAACGCGCGGTCGATTGACGACCGTCGCTCTCCATTAAACACGGCTATCGTCGCACGACGATTATTCGCTGGTACAACCATAGTCGCCCGACCATGGTCGCTCTCATTAAACCGGACCCTGCATTGTCAACACGGAAAGTAAATCAGTCTGAAATGGCCATGTTAGTCACGATTGATAAACAAATGGCGCCGACAAAATGAAGAAAAACGGATTCAAAGTGAATGCTTAAGTGGATTACACTATATGTCGGAAGAAAATAGTATTGCTTTGTGAGTGTTGGACTTATGTTGTCTATTGTTTGATCCAATAATGAAACAATCGATGACAAAGAAGTCTTCACTATAGAATGAACCCATCGTGTACCGGGTGTTTGATAAAGTTAGTGAATAATGACTATTTAGGAAGTTTTATATAGTCGTTTTTTCATTGAGACCACTAGATAACTCTAATTGAATAAAAGAATTTGGTTTGACGTCCTGCAGACATGCAATTAAAAAGCTTTATTATTCAACACAAATAAGAAAATAGTACATACTTATACATTAACACCACAAACAACAACAACAACATCATCATCAAAATATAAGCTTATATTATCTTTTACTTATATACTATGATTTTTTTGTTTTCTTAATTGACACTGATATATTAGATAAAGACATTTCCAACAGGTGGACCTCAAGCTTAAAAGGACTAGGAAGCGATCGGTAGGTCAATTTGGACGTATTATTCTCTAGTAAAAATGCTGAATTGGAAGAAATCGTCAAGAAATCAATAAATACAAAGCCATCGATTGTTTTGTCAAAGTTGTATTTACAATTTTATACTATCGTTAAGGCCGAACCTGTTTTGTTGATATATGTATCGCCATGGTGTGCATGTAAACTGTATTTGAGAATGAGTACCCAGAATCACTACTTCTTTGCGTGAAGATCTCCAATAAGTTCAATCTAAATTTAACAGTGTGTAGACATATGACGGGTTTATATTCAAAAGCATTGAACAAAGAACGCAACTATTTCATATATTTCACGCTTCGTTTTATACAAAACACATATTTTCGGAATAATACCAAAAAAGTTCTATTGCAAAAAACGAATGAAATGTGTTTTGTCAAAACATACATGAAGTATGATTGTTTCCACCGGAAAGAACAAAATAAAAGTACAGAACATAGTTCTGTGCAATATGCCCTGAGTGGTGAGAATCTGTCAAAACATGAATTTGATGCAAGAAATTATCGAATTAAATGTGTTGTGAACGTATAGTTTGATTCTGTGATCACGTTCTTGTTTAATTGGTGTGACGATTAGTGTGTTGGATCTGTCACCAAAAGGTCCAATGTTAGATGGCCAGTTTTGGGCATCACGATGGCAAACGCAATCGCGAAAACGGACCAGAGCGAGTCTTTTCTGCCTGAGCTTTTAACGCGAAAATAATAAATAAAAAGTAAAATAAAAATAAAATAAATAAATACAACAAAAATGTAGCATTCAGACCATTATGTGTTGTGTTTATTGTTTTAATTTGAAGGTTTCAGTTCAGTGATGTCTCAGAATCTTAATCTGATCACATATCAAGGCAAATTTATTATTTTGAATTATTTTAAATTGTTTTAAGACACGTAAGCCTTTGCTGATATCAATGAATGGCCTGACTAAACAATTATTGATCGGATCTTATAATACTCAATACCGCAAGCAACAATTATCGTATTATTACGTAAACCTATCAGTCTTTCAAATTGTTAACACTCAGATCTGACCATAATATTTCATTAAATGTTGTCATAAGCGAGTCACCGGAATCAGCATCAGAGAATATTATGAATAAAGTTAACGCCCTTATCAAAAACGTGTTGAAAGTGTCCGGGGTCGAATGTGCAAGGGCTGAGAGACAGAATCCAGGGACTCTAGAAAGCCCGGTCTTGTGGTTGTGGGGTTTCGTTCGCACAATAATAAACGAACAGTAATGGAGAAGAAGAGCGTTCTCAGGAATAGCCAGCAATACGAAGGTGTATATATTAATCACGATAAATCGTTACAGGAAAGGCAGATGGTAGACAATTTCCGTACCATTTTAAATTCTCTGAATGTCGGTGATCTCGTCATGAAGGGTTCACGTGTGATGAAAGGGAACAAACGTGATCGAGTTAGTTCCCCTACAGATGGACTTTGTGATAACAACCGTAGCAGCAGGGATGGAAATGTCTCAAACAATGATAGGCTGGAGAGAAATTCCCAGAGTGATCGACAGGGGGTAAATCCCAACATTGACAGACGGGGTTTGAATTACTCAAACGACAGGAGGGGAGGGAATAGTGATAATGATGGGCAGAAGAACAACAGATATAGTGACAGGCGGTGTGGGAATAATGGCCGCGATATTCAGGAAAATAGTAATCGTGTTGTGCACGAAAACAACAGATAAAGTGACAGGCTGGTCGGGAATAATGACTCTTCTCAGAATAGGGGAGGATGGCAGAGGGGTGGAAAAGGACGTGGAAGAAGCCGTGGTCGTGGGCACTACAGAGGTCAAAACAGAAACAATCATTAGTTAAAAGCCGGGTTTTGGAATGTCCGTGGATAGAATAACGACCCTAATACTGACAATTTTAACTTACGCTATTCATGTATTATTAAGGAAGATTTTGACATTTAAGGTTTAGCAGAAACGCACCTGTGGAACAATGATGTTTTAAATGTTGATGGTTTTATTTGGTGTGGTTTAAATAGAAAAAATAATCATAAAAATGCCAGAAAAGGCTCTGGTGGAGTAGGGTTTTTAATTAAAAAGGATTTATTAGATTTTTATAATGTATCTGTTTTAGATGATAGTCATGAGCGGATTTTATGGATTAGATTACAACATAAATATTCAGAGTATGCATTAATACCGTGTGTTTGTTATTTACCACCTGAAAACTCATCTCGTCCTTTTGATGTAAATTCTTTTTATGATCAATTGCTGACTGGAGTGTATAAGTACCAAAATATGGGCACAATATATATATGCGGGGATTTCAATAGTCGATGCGGGGAACAGGATGATTTTATTTCAGGTGTGGATGATATTCCACAGCGTAATATTGTTGATTTTGCCGCAAACAAATATGGAGAGCTTTTTGTAGTTTTTTAATTAATACAAATATGTGTATGCTAAATCGCCGTAGTAATGGGGAGAATAATTATACATCAGTTTCTGTAAATGGAGCATCTGTAGTGGATTATTGTATCACTTCTCATGAGCATCTGGGTATTTTTACAGACTTTAAAGTCACCATCACATCAGATCTGATTATAGCACTTGATAGTATTGTAAACATTACTCCTGTTGGCATACCAGACCACTCGCTGCTGTCTTGGAATATTGTTACTAACTTAGAGTACGAAGGTAGCCGTGATGCTAATATTGTTTCTAGTCATGTTATTTGATCTGGAGAATGTACCAAATGATTTTTTTTAAATGATCAATCTGTTTTAGAAGATATAAATATTTTAATAAATAGATTGGAAAGATACAAGGCAAATAGCAATAACATTGATAATGTTTACCAAGATTGGTGTGCTATTGTTAGAAATAATATGTATAAGAGTGTTCCTCATAAAATTATTGTAAATAATATGTCTAGCAAGTTTAGGAAACATAGACAAGGCAAACCTTGGTGGAGTGTTTTACTTACAGATCTGTGGTTTAAATTATGTACTGCTGAAAAGAAATGGTTAAGTTGTACTGTTCCTAGTCTTAAACATATTTTTAAAGCTGATTATGTTAAGTTACGCAAGCACTTTGACCGTGAGGTACAAAAAGCTAAGCGTACATATTGGTTTAATTTACAGAATAAATTGTTGGAGGAATGTGAAATTGATCAAAATAATTTTGGAAGTCTATTGAAAAAATTGGTGTAAATAACTCCAAGAAAAAGCTGATCCCAGAGCAAGTTGTTTTGGACAATGGAACAGTCTCTTCATCAATTTCAGATGTGTTGAATAAATGGAAGCATGATTTTAGCTCACTTTTTAATAATAGAAATGTACATGACTTATCTGATGTTGATAGCGATAATATTAATCTTGGTAATGAAAGTAATACCCCTTTTAATAATGATATAAGTATTTCAGAAGTTAAGAAAGCAATATGGAAAGCTAGATGTGGGAAAGCTTATGGGGTGGATGAGATACCCTCCGAAGTACTTTTTAATGGTACATCCATTTACTTTTTACAGTCCAGGGTAAATGCCCAATTCTTGAGTCAGATAGACTTCAGCCCTTATCAGCAATACAATAATGGTCTGTAGCTGTTAATGAGATAACATGTTGGGATGCTGACACTTTGAGAAGGTTAACCCGAGAAAGTGATTTATTGCTGCTGACCACAAGTTTTCCAGATAACCCAAACATCTGCATCATTTTGTGAGTAAGTGGTTGTGTGTGTAGTGAGATGTGATGAGTCCATAACCATCAACCTACTCTTCAGATATGTAAGTAATAGTTCACTATTACAGCTTTTAAATATTAATTAGGTTTAATAAACCTTTTCCTGGATGCACATGCAAACATCATCAATTTGAATGCTAAATTTTGACATTTAAGCTCATAAACATTCATGAAGTATCCAAATCTTATAACAATTTTCAGGACTGAATGAGTAAAAGCCTGGATTGATAGAATTAAACTAAAATCTAAGATTTTGGGACCTGAAGAAATGTTATAGCTATTAACCCATATGAGACCATAATCATTTTTGTTGGCCATATTTTATATTTGGAACTTGTTTTCCCATTTTGCAACCATTTTTTTGTCGTAAAAAATACAAACTTGATATATATTTGAGGATGTGTGTTATAACAAACAGGGTAGACGGTAGAAGCCATCTGATAAGGATCTACACTGTTTGCCATGATCGCGGCAGCAAACGGGTTAATTTGAAGATGACAAAATAAATCATACAACTTGCATATTTTTAGCTCACCTGAGCACAACGTGCCCATGGTGAGCTTTCGGGATCAGCTTTTGTCCGTTGTCAATATTTTGCATTGTGAACACTCTAGTGGCCACATTTATTGTCTGATCTGCATGAAACTTGGTCAGAGGATTTGTCCCAATTATATCGTGCACGAGTTTGAAACTGGGTCATGCTGGGTTAAAAACTAGGTATCTAGGTAAAACAAAATAAAAACCTTGTGAACACTGTACAACTCACATTTGATGCCTATTCTTCATGTAACTTTAATGTGATAAACATTACCTTTTAAGGGATTCTCTTTTCTCATATATTATATGCTCTTCATTTTCAAACAATCTTCAGCAACAAACTAGAAGTGGGCTTGGATTCATTATGAAATGTAGACAGACATGTTCATGTGTAGCTGATAATAAGTTCATATATGAGTATCTATATCTATCTATCTATATTAAGGTCCCTGTATTAGTGTTTGTTACTTGCATAAATTGAGAGTGTTTGCTAAACCTTATAACATATTTTGTTAATGAGAAAATGAAAGTAATTTGTGAAGTATTATGAGTGGACAATAACGGCTTAAGCATATACAATAATGAGTGTGTATATTAAGTGTACATAGGATTAAAAAAAAATAAGTAACCTTATATGACCTAAATATTCAAAGATGATAATACCTTATGAAATATGTATTTGCTTAAGGTAGCGCACCCGTAATTATTTCCCGCGTTTTCTTCAAAGATCAAAGAGCTTTTTTACCCGGTTACTTATGGATATCTAATTTAAGCAGATACTAATGTTAAGTTGTTGTGGTCGAGTGGTTACAGCAACAGACTAGAAATCTTTTGGGATCTTTCACGCACAGGTTTGAATCCTGCCAATAATGCATACTTTTTGCGACACTTTTTATTTCTTTTCTAACGTAATTTGATTTAATATAGCATATGGGCTATGTTTATTGTTAAATATGTTGCAATTTTAATGCACATTCTTCAATTTTTAAAATTAAAACAACTTTATGGCTAAATTGGGTGATTTACTGCTGAAAATACGAATCTTGCATGTTGCATTTTTATTTTTATTTAAAAGAGTAAACGGTAAATCTGTCTATTTCTTGGTATTTTGCTGTACATAGTGTATCTATAAAAACTAAGTTCAAAATATTATTAAAATGATACCATTTAGAATTATATGACACTTTATTTTTTAATCAACCCAATTTCTTCTACTTGGCTAAAACCATTTACATGTCATGGCAATCTTCCATAAATAACAAGTTATAACAAGAGCACCGCCTTGCGGGTGCAGACCGCTCATCTATTTTCTTTTTAAAGGTGAAGGGACTCTCATTTTCAATCACAAATGAGGGATGCGTGGAGTGAAGAGGGGTGTATAGTGTGGGGGCGTGGACATTTATTACATTATCTTCCAAAAATGCGGAAAAAAGTGCAAAAATATAAAATAAAAAATTCGGGACGGGGTGGGGGGGGGGGGGGGTGGGTGGGATTCTTGGGTGCGATGGTTGGACGGTATTTCAAACATATAATAATAAAAATAAATATTTTTTTTTTAACCGTTTAAAAAAATATGGGAGGTGGGTTGGGTATAGTGTGAGGGTGTGGTGGTCATTTGTGAGATGATCTTAAAAAAAATAAAAAAAAATTAGGGGGGGGGGGTATTCTTGGGTGCGATGGTTGGACGGTATTTCAAACATAAAATAATAAAAATAAATATTTGTGTTTTTAAACCGTTTCAAAAAAAAAATTTGGGGTGGGGGGGTGGGGGGTATAGTATAGTGTGAGAGGGTGTGGTGGTCATTTGTGATATGATCTTAAAAAAAAAATAAAAAAAAAAATAGGGGGGGGCTTCGGGGGGGGGGGTGGGTATAGTATAGTGTGAGGGTGTGGTGGTCATTTGTGAGATGATTTTAAAAAAAATAGGGGGGGAATTCGGGGGGGGGGAGGGGGGGGGGGGTTATTCTTGGGTGCTATGGTTGGACGGTATTTCAAACATGAAATTATAAAAATAAATATTTGTGTTTTTTAACCGTTTCAAAAAAAAAACAATTTGGGGAGGGGGGGTGTGGTGGGGGGGGGTGGGGTGGGTATAGTATAGTGTGATGGTGTGGTGGTCATTTGTGAGACGATCTTAAAAAAATAGGTAGGGGGGGGAATTCGGGGAGGGGGGGGGTATCCTTGGGTGCTATGGTTGGACGGTATTTCAAACATAAAATAATAAAATAAATATTTGTGTTTTTTAACCGTTAAAAAAACAACAATTTGGAGGGTGGGGGGGGTATAGTATAGTGTGAGGGTGTGGTGGTCATTTGTGAGATGATCTTAAAAAAAAATAGGGGGGGGGAGGGCACGGGGGATGGTTTCGGTGGAGTCTATAATGGTATGTCAGGTAAGAGTAGTTTTGTCAAAGTATCAATCAAATCTAATCATAAATAAAGAAGTTTTTCGCATTTTTAGCAAAATTTAATAATTTGACCTTGAGAGTCAAGGTCATTCAAAGGTCAAGGTAAAATTCAACTTGCCAGGTACAGTAACCTCATGATAGCATGAAAGTATTTGAAGTTTGAAAGCAATAGCCTTGATACTTTAGAAGTAAAGTGGATCGAAACACAAAATGTAACCATATGTTCAAAGTTACTTAGTCAAAAAAGGGCCATAATTCCGTAAAAATGACAACCAGAGTTATGCAACTTGTCCTTTTACTGTACCCTTATGATAGTTTGCGAGTGTTCCAAGTATGAAAGCAATATCTATAATAGTTTAGGGGTAAAGTGGACCAAAACACAAAACTTAACAAAATTTTCAATTTTCTAAGTATAAAGGGCCCATAATTCTGTCAAAATGCCAGTCAGAGTTACATTACTTTGCCTGCACAGTCCCCTTATGATAGTTAGTAAGTGTTGCAAGTATAAAAGCAATAGCTTTGATACTTAAGGAATAAAATGGACCTAAACACAAAACTTAACCAAAATTTTCAATTTTCTAAGTATAAAAAGGGCACATAATTCTGTCAAAATGCACGCCAGAGTCATCTAACTTTGCCTGCCCAGTCCCCTCATGATAGTAAGTCAGTGTACCAAGTTTGAATGCAATAGCATTGATACTTTCTGAGAAAAGTGGACCTAAACGCAAAACTTAACCGGACGCCGACACAGACGCCGACGCCAAGGTGATGACAATAGCTCATTTTTTTTTCAAAAAATAGATGAGCTTAAAATAAATGTCTGTAAAATAATACTTATTTCATCTTGTTTAAAGCCTCTATAACGCTCAAAATCAATGAAAATTTCGCAAAGTAACACCTAAACAATCAGTGCTCCTTATAGCAATAGCAACAATTTCAACGCTATATGTTGTATGATTACATAGATTTTTGTAGATACAAAATGCTCGTTTTTATTTATTTGTGACACAATTAATTCCATTTGAATTTCCCGCGAATATATCTATTCATACAACACACGAACACCATGTAAGTGTTCATGTGTCGTATGAATAGATATCGTTGCGGACAATTAAAATGGAATTAAATATGGAAAACAATAATAAAAACGAACATTTTGTATCTACAAACATCTATTTTACCAGATCATATTTGGCGCTGAAATTTCGGCATTTGTCATGAGGAACACTGATTTGCAAATTTGATAAAAGTAATAAAATAGTTTCAAGCTATCCATGCCCATTCCATTCCAGTTGTCAATTTAAAGTTGTATCCCTGAAAGTGTAGCATTTAAAGATTTTGTTAAATAATAAGCAAATACGCAAGAAAATGGCTTGGTTTGTTCCCTTTTATCAAAAGCACAGTACTTGAAGTGAGAAGCAATTGCCAACACTGACCATCCAATTCCTAGTCTGCACCATCTGTGCGATTAGATAAGGCTCAGCAGTTTACAGCTACCTTGATTGACCGTGGTAATGATAATGAACACTTAATGGCTAGCCAAGGCCCCGTTTCATCAACGATCGCATCGCAATTTTACTGCTAAAATATCGCACATCGCTTATCTGATCGCAATTTGCGTTTCATCAAATATCGCATCGCCGGTTCGGTTGCGATATTCGCACATCACCAATATTAAGGCTATTTTGCGTTTCATCAAAAATCGCACATCGCAAGAGCACCTGTTTTTTGCGATATTTTGCGATGACGCAAACGCAGTCGCAGAGCGTTACAAAAATCCAATATGGCCGAGATGTTTTTGTTGATGCTTGTAAATAACCAGAGAAGGAGAGAGCGGGAGTTCCGTCCCCGTTTGGAGGTTGCCGGGGTTCGCGATATAGACTTTGTTAGTCGGTATCGGGTGAACCGAACCACCGCGCAACAACTGGTTGAGCTTTTGGGGCAGGATCTTGCCAGATCTGAACGGGGCGAAAAAACCATTTCGCCGGAGACCAAGGTAAGATTATTGCATTCGACATGCATTTGCTAATTTGCTACTCTATATTGGCTCTGAGAAATTGACACACACAGTACGTGCATTACGACCGTTATCAAGTACAGGTCACATAACCCCAAACCGGAACTCCTGTTTTACTTTTTGTGTTGATGGTTCCCGGCTTTGAAAGTAGGTCATACTATTTGAGCCCAAAATGGTTGTCTGCACAGCTGTCAAAACCGGTTTGCCTATTCTAAGGTAAATATTTTGAGTTTGCGCGTATAGAATTTAATGACATGCATTTTTTTCAAAAGATTATGCATTAATCTTTCCAATGATGTATGATGATATAGTGGGTATGCGCTTCATCATGGTAAAAATTGATATCGAACTTCAACTATTTTATATGTAATATAGAAGGAAATTAATTGCGCATGCGTAACCTTTAAGCACATCCGACCAAGTTAGTCGTCTGCCAGAATTTTGACATTTGACCATCAAAAACTCTCTGTATTGAAAAACATAACTGCCAGATGTCATTTTGACCCAAATAAGGGCTGTTTGCAATTGGGCTGTTGCACTTGGGGTCATAAGGGGGGTAAATGCTGGAAAATCACACCGAAACCTGTTCCGGAGACATATTCTAAGACTACTTAAACACCCGGTATTGTTTTTCAGTGCCATTTTGACATTAATTTGCATCAATCTCAATAATGAACCTAATGCATGTCTTTATTTCATCTCTATTTATTATTAATGTTTACTTTTTGAGCCTTTTTCTGTTAAAAATGCCCGCCAATTTTGGACCTACAATTCTATCCGCCTTCGCCTTCAACCCATTCAGGCAGATCTACTCAGAATAACACTACTTTGCCTTATTTTACCTGTTTGGATATCTCGCTGAGTTCAAGTAAAATCAAGTATTCAGCTGAAAACACAAAAATGATAATAATATTATGCTTTCTTTCCTGGAAGAATGTTGTTGCGATAGACCCTGCATGAAAAACACCAGGGAATCTGTATTTAAGTGACCTTAATATTATGCGTAAACCTAAGTGTGCATTTGTAGGCGGTGTCGAAATGGGTCTATAGCTCTGCCTGAACTGTCGTCCAATTGGTTTACAAGTCCGGCTGAAGTGACAGGCCATCAAAAACTGTACAGTGTGACTGTTTCGGAGACGGCCCTCAACACTCGCCCAGTCGTGTCGAGAGGATCGGTGTCTTTGCAGGTTAGTACGCCGTTATTTTCAATTAAATCTATTGTAAAATGATTTCTTTGATATCCTGGCACACTTTTGTCACCAACATTAGGAAAATTGTGTGTTTTACATTGACTGCAGCTCTGAAACCAAACTTTGTGGCGATAACTTTGCCGGTGTGCCCGACAATATGATGCCGGCGTGGTGAATTAACCATTTGCAGCAAATAAAGCGAGAAAGACTATTGAAAGCTTACTCTAATTGTATCTAACTTACATTAGTTGGCACCGTAATGGGTAAATGCGCACAAAAAACCTTTTTTGTTTTCTCAGATTACACGGAATTGAGCACCCGGGCCAGACTGACACTTTCCGGAGCCTGCCCGAGACGGAACTCGAGCCGAGGAATCAGAGGTCCAGGTGTGACAAAAGACTTAAAGCTCATGTCTGACGATGACTTTTTTTAGTCAGGAAGTCAAGTGTGTTGTTTTTCCATGCAAGCGAGCCCTTTTGTTGGGTCAAATGACATCAGAATTGCTGCTTCTACATGGATTTAACCTAAAATGTGCAAAAAAAATATAAAAAGTTTGTTCGAATCCAGTTCAAAACCTGCTTTGATGCACAAATATTGCCATTGATGATTTTTTTCACTTATTAAGCCATATGTAAGATCAGCTTTGCCTATTAGAATCGAAAGACATGCCTTGTATGGAGTCTAAGTGCTGCATGTATGATGTAACCGAGTTTGGCTTTTCTACCTTAATTCTTGACGCGAAACGCTGTTACGCATGGCGCTTTCAACGGCAACTTTTATGAATTAATCTGTGTGTCATTGTACCGGAACTTTGTGATCTTTCTCAAAACAGATTATACCTGTGGGAAAAGTGCCTTTAATTTAAATTTGAAGGGGTTGGGTTCTCTTAAAGGTCACATAACCCCAAACCGGAACTCCTGTTTTTAGGGTTACATGCAGTCAGTTTGATACTTAGCACACATTGTTGAGTGCATGCTGCCTAGGATTTGTAAAATACATTGCAAATGGTTGGTTTTGGTATCAACTTGAAGGTATATTTGTAAGCAATAAGAAAATAAGCCATTTTTGTGCTCTACTTTTTGTGTTGATGGTTCCCGGCTTTGAAAGTAGGTCATACTATTTGAGCCCAAAATGGTTGTCTGCACAGCTGTCAAAACCGGTTTGCCTATTCTAAGGTAAATATTTTGAGTTTGCGCGTATAGAATTTAATGACATGCATTTTTTTCAAAAGATTATGCATTAATCTTTCCAATGATGTATGATGATATAGTGGGTATGCGCTTCATCATGGTAAAAATTGATATCGAACTTCAACTATTTTATATGTAATATAGAAGGAAATTAATTGCGCATGCGTAACCTTTAAGCACATCCGACCAAGTTAGTCGTCTGCCAGAATTTTGACATTTGACCATCAAAAACTCTCTGTATTGAAAAACATAACTGCCAGATGTCATTTTGACCCAAATAAGGGCTGTTTGCAATTGGGCTGTTGCACTTGGGGTCATAAGGGGGGTAAATGCTGGAAAATCACACCGAAACCTGTTCCGGAGACATATTCTAAGACTACTTAAACACCCGGTATTGTTTTTCAGTGCCATTTTGACATTAATTTGCATCAATCTCAATAATGAACCTAATGCATGTCTTTATTTCATCTCTATTTATTATTATTGTTTACTTTTTGAGCCTTTTTCTGTTAAAAATGCCCGCCAATTTTGGACCTACACTTCTATCCGCCTTCGCCTTCAACCCATTCAGGCAGATCTACTCAGAATAACACTACTTTGCCTTATTTTACCTGTTTGGATATCTCGCTGAGTTCAAGTAAAATCAAGTATTCAGCTGAAAACACAAAAATGATAATAATATTATGCTTTCTTTCCTGGAAGAATGTTGTTGCGATAGACCCTGCATGAAAAACACCAGGGAATCTGTATTTAAGTGACCTTAATATTATGCGTAAACCTAAGTGTGCATTTGTAGGCGGTGTCGAAATGGGTCTATAGCTCAGCCTGAACTGTCGTCCAATTGGTTTACAAGTCCGGCTGAAGTGACAGGCCATCAAAAACTGTACAGTGTGACTGATTCGGAGACGGCCCTCAACACTCGCCCAGTCGTGTCGAGAGGATCGGTGTCTTTGCAGGTTAGTACGCCGTTATTTTCAATTAAATCTATTGTAAAATGATTTCTTTGATATCCTGGCACACTTTTGTCACCAAAATTAGGAAAATTGTGTGTTTTACATTGACTGCAGCTCTGAAACCAAACTTTGTGGCGATAACTTTGCCGGTGTGCCCGACAATGTGATGCCGGCGTGGTGAATTAACCATTTGCAGCAAATAAAGCGAGAAAGACTATTGAAAGCTTACTCTAATTGTATCTAACTTACATTAGTTGGCACCGTAATGGGTAAATGCGCACAAAAAACCTTTTTTGTTTTCTCAGATTACACGGAATTGAGCACCCGGGCCAGACTGACACTTTCCGGAGCCTGCCCGAGACGGAACTCGAGCCGAGGAATCAGAGGTCCAGGTGTGACAAAAGACTTAAAGCTCATGTCTGACGATGACTTTTTTTAGTCAGGAAGTCAAGTGTGTTGTTTTTCCATGCAAGCGAGCCCTTTTGTTGGGTCAAATGACATCAGAATTGCTGCTTCTACATGGATTTAACCTAAAATGTGCAAAAAAAATATAAAAAGTTTGTTCGAATCCAGTTCAAAACCTGCTTTGATGCACAAATATTGCCATTGATGATTTTTTTCACTTATTAAGCCATATGTAAGATCAGCTTTGCCTATTAGATTCGAAAGACATGCCTTGTATGGAGTCTAAGTGCTGCATGTATGATGTAACCGAGTTTGGCTTTTCTACCTTAATTCTTGACGCGAAACGCTGTTACGCATGGCGCTTTCAACGGCAACTTTTATGAATTAATCTGTGTGTCATTGTACCGGAACTTTGTGATCTTTCTCAAAACAGATTATACCTGTGGGAAAAGTGCCTTTAATTTAAATTTGAAGGGGTTGGGTTCTCTTAAAGGTCACATAACCCCAAACCGGAACTCCTGTTTTTAGGGTTACATGCAGTCAGTTTGATACTTAGCACACATTGTTGAGTGCATGCTGCCTAGGATTTGTAAAATACATTGCAAATGGTTGGTTTTGGTATCAACTTGAAGGTATATTTGTAAGCAATAAGAAAATAAGCCATTTTTGTGCTCTACTTTTTGTGTTGATGGTTCCCGGCTTTGAAAGTAGGTCATACTATTTGAGCCCAAAATGGTTGTCTGCACAGCTGTCAAAACCGGTTTGCCTATTCTAAGGTAAATATTTTGAGTTTGCGCGTATAGAATTTAATGACATGCATTTTTTTCTAAAGATTATGCATTAATCTTTCCAATGATGTATGATGATATAGTGGGTATGCGCTTCATCATGGTAAAAATTGATATCGAACTTCAACTATTTTATATGTAATATAGAAGGAAATTAATTGCGCATGCGTAACCTTTAAGCACATCCGACCAAGTTAGTCGTCTGCCAGAATTTTGACATTTGACCATCAAAAACTCTCTGTATTGAAAAACATAACTGCCAGATGTCATTTTGACCCAAATAAGGGCTGTTTGCAATTGGGCTGTTGCACTTGGGGTCATAAGGGGGGTAAATGCTGGAAAATCACACCGAAACCTGTTCCGGAGACATATTCTAAGACTACTTAAACACCCGGTATTGTTTTTCAGTGCCATTTTGACATTAATTTGCATCAATCTCAATAATGAACCTAATGCATGTCTTTATTTCATCTCTATTTATTATTATTGTTTACTTTTTGAGCCTTTTTCTGTTAAAAATGCCCGCCAATTTTGGACCTACACTTCTATCCGCCTTCGCCTTCAACCCATTCAGGCAGATCTACTCAGAATAACACTACTTTGCCTTATTTTACCTGTTTGGATATCTCGCTGAGTTCAAGTAAAATCAAGTATTCAGCTGAAAACACAAAAATGATAATAATATTATGCTTTCTTTCCTGGAAGAATGTTGTTGCGATAGACCCTGCATGAAAAACACCAGGGAATCTGTATTTAAGTGACCTTAATATTATGCGTAAACCTAAGTGTGCATTTGTAGGCGGTGTCGAAATGGGTCTATAGCTCTGCCTGAACTGTCGTCCAATTGGTTTACAAGTCCGGCTGAAGTGACAGGCCATCAAAAACTGTACAGTGTGACTGATTCGGAGACGGCCCTCAACACTCGCCCAGTCGTGTCGAGAGGATCGGTGTCTTTGCAGGTTAGTACGCCGTTATTTTCAATTAAATCTATTGTAAAATGATTTCTTTGATATCCTGGCACACTTTTGTCACCAAAATTAGGAAAATTGTGTGTTTTACATTGACTGCAGCTCTGAAACCAAACTTTGTGGCGATAACTTTGCCGGTGTGCCCGACAATGTGATGCCGGCGTGGTGAATTAACCATTTGCAGCAAATAAAGCGAGAAAGACTATTGAAAGCTTACTCTAATTGTATCTAACTTACATTAGTTGGCACCGTAATGGGTAAATGCGCACAAAAAACCTTTTTTGTTTTCTCAGATTACACGGAATTGAGCACCCGGGCCAGACTGACACTTTCCGGAGCCTGCCCGAGACGGAACTCGAGCCGAGGAATCAGAGGTCCAGGTGTGACAAAAGACTTAAAGCTCATGTCTGACGATGACTTTTTTTAGTCAGGAAGTCAAGTGTGTTGTTTTTCCATGCAAGCGAGCCCTTTTGTTGGGTCAAATGACATCAGAATTGCTGCTTCTACATGGATTTAACCTAAAATGTGCAAAAAAAATATAAAAAGTTTGTTCGAATCCAGTTCAAAACCTGCTTTGATGCACAAATATTGCCATTGATGATTTTTTTCACTTATTAAGCCATATGTAAGATCAGCTTTGCCTATTAGAATCGAAAGACATGCCTTGTATGGAGTCTAAGTGCTGCATGTATGATGTAACCGAGTTTGGCTTTTCTACCTTAATTCTTGACGCGAAACGCTGTTACGCATGGCGCTTTCAACGGCAACTTTTATGAATTAATCTGTGTGTCATTGTACCGGAACTTTGTGATCTTTCTCAAAACAGATTATACCTGTGGGAAAAGTGCCTTTAATTTAAATTTGAAGGGGTTGGGTTCTCGCACATCCGACCAAGTTAGTCGTCTGCCAGAATTTTGACATTTGACCATCAAAAACTCTCTGTATTGAAAAACATAACTGCCAGATGTCATTTTGACCCAAATAAGGGCTGTTTGCAATTGGGCTGTTGCACTTGGGGTCATAAGGGGGGTAAATGCTGGAAAATCACACCGAAACCTGTTCCGGAGACATATTCTAAGACTACTTAAACACCCGGTATTGTTTTTCAGTGCCATTTTGACATTAATTTGCATCAATCTCAATAATGAACCTAATGCATGTCTTTATTTCATCTCTATTTATTATTATTGTTTACTTTTTGAGCCTTTTTCTGTTAAAAATGCCCGCCAATTTTGGACCTACACTTCTATCCGCCTTCGCCTTCAACCCATTCAGGCAGATCTACTCAGAATAACACTACTTTGCCTTATTTTACCTGTTTGGAAATCTCGCTGAGTTCAAGTAAAATCAAGTATTCAGCTGAAAACACAAAAATGATAATAATATTATGCTTTCTTTCCTGGAAGAATGTTGTTGCGATAGACCCTGCATGAAAAACACCAGGGAATCTGTATTTAAGTGACCTTAATATTATGCGTAAACCTAAGTGTGCATTTGTAGGCGGTGTCGAAATGGGTCTATAGCTCTGCCTGAACTGTCGTCCAATTGGTTTACAAGTCCGGCTGAAGTGACAGGCCATCAAAAACTGTACAGTGTGACTGATTCGGAGACGGCCCTCAACACTCGCCCAGTCGTGTCGAGAGGATCGGTGTCTTTGCAGGTTAGTACGCCGTTATTTTCAATTAAATCTATTGTAAAATGATTTCTTTGATATCCTGGCACACTTTTGTCACCAAAATTAGGAAAATTGTGTGTTTTACATTGACTGCAGCTCTGAAACCAAACTTTGTGGCGATAACTTTGCCGGTGTGCCCGACAATGTGATGCCGGCGTGGTGAATTAACCATTTGCAGCAAATAAAGCGAGAAAGACTATTGAAAGCTTACTCTAATTGTATCTAACTTACATTAGTTGGCACCGTAATGGGTAAATGCGCACAAAAAACCTTTTTGTTTTCTCAGATTACACGGAATTGAGCACCCGGGCCAGACTGACACTTTCCGGAGCCTGCCCGAGACGGAACTCGAGCCGAGGAATCAGAGGTCCAGGTGTGACAAAAGACTTAAAGCTCATGTCTGACGATGACTTTTTTTAGTCAGGAAGTCAAGTGTGTTGTTTTTCCATGCAAGCGAGCCCTTTTGTTGGGTCAAATGACATCAGAATTGCTGCTTCTACATGGATTTAACCTAAAATGTGCAAAAAAAATATAAAAAGTTTGTTCGAATCCAGTTCAAAACCTGCTTTGATGCACAAATATTGCCATTGATGATTTTTTTCACTTATTAAGCCATATGTAAGATCAGCTTTGCCTATTAGAATCGAAAGACATGCCTTGTATGGAGTCTAAGTGCTGCATGTATGATGTAACCGAGTTTGGCTTTTCTACCTTAATTCTTGACGCGAAACGCTGTTACGCATGGCGCTTTCAACGGCAACTTTTATGAATTAATCTGTGTGTCATTGTACCGGAACTTTGTGATCTTTCTCAAAACAGATTATACCTGTGGGAAAAGTGCCTTTAATTTAAATTTGAAGGGGTTGGGTTCTCGCACCTCCGACCAAGTTAGTCGTCTGCCAGAATTTTGACATTTGACCATCAAAAACTCTCTGTATTGAAAAACATAACTGCCAGATGTCATTTTGACCCAAATAATGGCTGTTTGCAATTGGGCTGTTGCACTTGGGGTCATAAGGGGGGTAAATGCTGGAAAAGCACACCGAAACCTGTTCCGGAGACATATTCTAAGACTACTTAAACACCCGGTATTGTTTTTCAGTGCCATTTTGACATTAATTTGCATCAATCTCAATAATGAACCTAATGCATGTCTTTATTTCATCTCTATTTATTATTATTGTTTACTTTTTGAGCCTTTTTCTGTTAAAAATGCCCGCCAATTTTGGACCTACACTTCTATCCGCCTTCGCCTTCAACCCATTCAGGCAGATCTACTCAGAATAACACTACTTTGCCTTATTTTACCTGTTTGGATATCTCGCTGAGTTCAAGTAAAATCAAGTATTCAGCTGAAAACACAAAAATGATAATAATATTATGCTTTCTTTCCTGGAAGAATGTTGTTGCGATAGACCCTGCATGAAAAACACCAGGGAATCTGTATTTAAGTGACCTTAATATTATGCGTAAACCTAAGTGTGCATTTGTAGGCGGTGTCGAAATGGGTCTATAGCTCTGCCTGAACTGTCGTCCAATTGGTTTACAAGTCCGGCTGAAGTGACAGGCCATCAAAAACTGTACAGTGTGACTGATTCGGAGACGGCCCTCAACACTCGCCCAGTCGTGTCGAGAGGATCGGTGTCTTTGCAGGTTAGTACGCCGTTATTTTCAATTAAATCTATTGTAAAATGATTTCTTTGATATCCTGGCACACTTTTGTCACCAAAATTAGGAAAATTGTGTGTTTTACATTGACTGCAGCTCTGAAACCAAACTTTGTGGCGATAACTTTGCCGGTGTGCCGACAATGTGATGCCGGCGTGGTGAATTAACCATTTGCAGCAAATAAAGCGAGAAAGACTATTGAAAGCTTACTCTAATTGTATCTAACTTACATTAGTTGGCACCGTAATGGGTAAATGCGCACAAAAAACCTTTTTTGTTTTCTCAGATTACACGGAATTGAGCACCCGGGCCAGACTGACACTTTCCGGAGCCTGCCCGAGACGGAACTCGAGCCGAGGAATCAGAGGTCCAGGTGTGACAAAAGACTTAAAGCTCATGTCTGACGATGACTTTTTTAGTCAGGAAGTCAAGTGTGTTGTTTTTCCATGCAAGCGAGCCCTTTTGTTGGGTCAAATGACATCAGAATTGCTGCTTCTACATGGATTTAACCTAAAATGTGCAAAAAAAATATAAAAAGTTTGTTCGAATCCAGTTCAAAACCTGCTTTGATGCACAAATATTGCCATTGATGATTTTTTTCACTTATTAAGCCATATGTAAGATCAGCTTTGCCTATTAGAATCGAAAGACATGCCTTGTATGGAGTCTAAGTGCTGCATGTATGATGTAACCGAGTTTGGCTTTTCTACCTTAATTCTTGACGCGAAACGCTGTTACGCATGGCGCTTTCAACGGCAACTTTTATGAATTAATCTGTGTGTCATTGTACCGGAACTTTGTGATCTTTCTCAAAACAGATTATACCTGTGGGAAAAGTGCCTTTAATTTAATTTGAAGGGGTTGGGTTCTCGCACCTCCGACCAAGT
This sequence comes from Dreissena polymorpha, assembly GCF_020536995.1. Taxonomy (NCBI): domain Eukaryota; kingdom Metazoa; phylum Mollusca; class Bivalvia; order Myida; family Dreissenidae; genus Dreissena; species Dreissena polymorpha. Next base: position 75,038,177 of record NC_068368.1, read on the forward strand.
TAGTCGTCTGCCAGAATTTTGACATTTGACCATCAAAAACTCTCTGTATTGAAAAACATAACTGCCAGATGTCATTTTGACCCAAATAAGGGCTGTTTTGCAATTGGGCTGTTGCACTTGGGGTCATAAGGGGGGTAAATGCTGGAAAATCACACCGAAACCTGTTCCGGAGACATATTCTAAGACTACTTAAAACACCCGGTATTGTTTTTCAGTGCCATTTTGACATTAATTTGCATCAATCTCAATAATGAACCTAATGCATGTCTTTATTTCATCTCTATTTATTATTATTGTTTACTTTTTGAGCCTTTTTCTGTTAAAAATGCCCGCCAATTTTGGACCTACACTTCTATCCGCCTTCGCCTTCAACCCATTCAGGCAGATCTACTCAGAATAACACTACTTTGCCTTATTTTACCTGTTTGGATATCTCGCTGAGTTCAAGTAAAATCAAGTATTCAGCTGAAAACACAAAATGATAATAATATTATGCTTTCTTTCCTGGAAGAATGTTGTTGCGATAGACCCTGCATGAAAAACACCAGGGAATCTGTATTTAAGTGACCTTAATATTATGCGTAAACCTAAGTGTGCATTTGTAGGCGGTGTCGAAATGGGTCTATAGCTCTGCCTGAACTGTCGTCCAATTGGTTTACAAGTCCGGCTGAAGTGACAGGCCATCAAAAACTGTACAGTGTGACTGATTCGGAGACGGCCCTCAACACTCGCCCAGTCGTGTCGAGAGGATCGGTGTCTTTGCAGGTTAGTACGCCGTTATTTTCAATTAAATCTATTGTAAAATGATTTCTTTGATATCCTGGCACACTTTTGTCACCAAAATTAGGAAAATTGTGTGTTTTACATTGACTGCAGCTCTGAAACCAAACTTTGTGGCGATAACTTTGCCGGTGTGCCCGACAATGTGATGCCGGCGTGGTGAATTAACCATTTGCAGCAAATAAAGCGAGAAAGACTATTGAAAGCTTACTCTAATTGTATCTAACTTACATTAGTTGGCACCGTAATGGGTAAATGCGCACAAAAAACCTTTTTTGTTTTCTCAGATTACACGGAATTGAGCACCCGGGCCAGACTGACACTTTCCGGAGCCTGCCCGAGACGGAACTCGAGCCGAGGAATCAGAGGTCCAGGTGTGACAAAAGACTTAAAGCTCATGTCTGACGATGACTTTTTTTAGTCAGGAAGTCAAGTGTGTTGTTTTTCCATGCAAGCGAGCCCTTTTGTTGGGTCAAATGACATCAGAATTGCTGCTTCTACATGGATTTAACCTAAAATGTGGCAAAAAAAATATAAAAAGTTTGTTCGAATCCAGTTCAAAACCTGCTTTGATGCACAAATATTGCCATTGATGATTTGTTTCACTTATTAAAGCCATATGTAGATCAGCTTTGCCTATTAGAATCGAAAGACATGCCTTGTATGGAGTCTAAGTGCTGCATGTATGATGTAACCGAGTTTGGCTTTTTCTACCTTAATTCTTGACCGCGAAACGCTGTTACGCATGGCGCTTTCAACGGCAACTTTTATGAATTAATCTGTGTGTCATTGTACCGGAACTTTGTGATCTTTCTCAAAACAGATTATACCTGTGGGAAAAGTGCCTTTAATTTAAATTTGAAGGGGTTGGGTTCTCGCACCTCCGACCAAGTTAGTCGTCTGCCAGAATTTTGACATTTGACCATCAAAAACTCTCTGTATTGAAAAACATAACTGCCAGATGTCATTTTGACCCAAATAAGGGCTGTTTGCAATTGGGCTGTTGCACTTGGGGTCATAAGGGGGGTAAATGCTGGAAAATCACACCGAAACCTGTTCCGGAGACATATTCTAAGACTACTTAAACACCCGGTATTGTTTTTCAGTGCCATTTTGACATTAATTGCATCAATCTCAATAATGAACCTAATGCATGTCTTTATTTCATCGCTATTTATTATTATTGTTTACTTTTTGAGCCTTTTTCTGTTAAAAATGCCCGCCAATTTTGGACCTACACTTCTATCCGCCTTCGCCTTCAACCCATTCAGGCAGATCTACTCAGAATAACACTACTTTGCCTTATTTACCTGTTTGGATATCTCGCTGAGTTCAAGTAAAATCAAGTATTCAGCTGAAAAACACAAAAATGATAATAATATTATGCTTTCTTTCCTGGAAGAATGTTGTTGCGATAGACCCTGCATGAAAAACACCAGGGAATCTGTATTTAAGTGACCTTAATATATGCGTAAACCTAAGTGTGCATTTGTAGGCGGTGTCGAAATGGGTCTATAGCTCTGCCTGAACTGTCGTCCAATTGGTTTACAGTCCGGCTGAAGTGACAGGCATCAAAAACTGTACAGTGTGACTGATTCGGAGACGGCCCTCAACACTCGCCCAGTCGTGTCGAAGGATCGGTGCTTTGCAGGTTAGTACGC